>NC_133618.1:507925992-508185992 GCF_048593235.1 Sminthopsis crassicaudata
CAGGCCGTAATTTGCCATTCTCTGGTCTCAGGAACTTGTGTTTGAATGGATCACCCTTGGGTGATCAGACTGACCAGACACTCTGGGTCACCCTAATTCTAACTAACCTGGAGTTCAGAGTGGTTGATTCCAATGTTAATCCAGGAATTCAAGCCCACTGTATATCAGACCCAGGAGGGTCTTAGTCCAAAATTGTCCTCTGGACTCAAGAGAACAAATGAGAATTCCTGAGTAAGCTAATAATTCTAAATATCTTCCTAACCCAAAACCAATTTAAGCTCCCAGATAGCTACAACTTGTTGTCATCTCAGAGATCATCCATCTATCCTTCTCCTTATATAAACTCAGGAAAGCTAAGTAAATTGCCTAATGGTAAGGTATCAAATGGATTAGAACTCAAGCTTTCAAACATTCATCAGTGAACTAAGATTATTTCAAATTAAGTTGTGCTACTTAAAATGAATGCCAAACTCCTAAATATTTGGGGGAATAGAAGGAATTCTGTTTAGTGCTTTCATTTATACATAGAGTCTGGAGGGAATTTTATTTTTCTTTTTAAAGTCTGTTCCTTATTTCCATTCCTGATGTGTGTTTTTTCTCAAACTGGTTAAAGATAATTGAAATATGTGACAATTCCTTGCTTAAAATGCAAGGAATATACATTGTTATATGAAGAGGTGGGGAGAAAGGCAATTTTATGGCAAATGGTCTCAATTTTTTTTAGTGAAGTATGAAACAAAGTCCAAAGCTCAGAGGTCAAGGGAAATGGGGTACCATGAGAGATTTGAAAAGAGAAGAAATTTGGAACAATTGCCATAGAGAATGTGATAGAGAATCAAGTAGGGGAAAGTGGAATGATAACCTTGCTACATTGAGGGCGCAGTAGAGATTAGAGAATAAATTCTCTCCTTCCCCAAGTAGCTTGTGCACTTTTATTTGCTTCTGGGTCTTAGTTATTTAATCTGTTCCAGAACCTATTTTTCTATTTTTAACCATTAGCAAATAGATAATTACCAATTATAATATAATTTGACATCTGGTAATGTTAGACCATATGGCTAACTAATGACATTAAAAATGCCAGGTAGGAGAAAGAACTGAACCAATTATTTGCTTTTTCCTATATATTTTGTTTGTTGTCTTAATTATATTTTACCCTTTGGGTGAACTCCTCATGGTGAAATAATAATAATAACTACAGATAAAGTTCTATTTAAAGATGTTGGCTCCAAGGGAATTTTTAAATCTCATACAAATGTTTCTTCACTAGTGTATTAGTTTTGACAATTTGTTTACTAGGTTTTTAATAAGAAGTTTTTATTGATATTTTCTGTTTCTTACATCACCATAATATTCCATGCATTCCTCCCTATCCCCTTTGTAGAGAGCTATCCCATATAACACCCAAAAAAAGTGGGGAGAAGAGAGGGAAGCTGATTTTTTTCAACATTGAAAAAGTCTGAAAACATGTAATGTGTAACATCTGTGTATCTCCGTCTCCACAAAGGGGTAGGTTGGGCATGTCTTCTCTTTCATTCTAAGTCTCATTTGATTTTTATGTTTGATCTTTTTTGTTACATTTGCTTTTTCTGGGAAGTATCATTTTTTTCCATTTATAATTATCCCTTCTACATTGGTTAAAGACATGGAGCCCCTGTGATATGGAAAATTCACATAACATTTTTTGACTCACACTTCATACCAAAGAAGTCTGAATTTTTTCTTTTTTCTTTTATAAAGTCTTTATAATACCGAATTGTAAAACTTGGATTAATATTATCCAATTCTTTACATATATTTTATACATTTCTGAGTTTTTAAACTTTTTCTATGTCATCTGCAGCTTCTGTAAAACTCCCCCAAAATTCCTGGTTAATTTCTTATGCCAACCTAGGATATATTGAAACCACAACGGGGAAAGTCTCAATGTGGAAGGGAAAACTGTACATCATCATATTTATGTGTATATTGCTTTCTTGGGCTCTACTTAATTTATCCTGCATCAGTTCATATAGATCTTTTCATGTTTCTCTATATTCATCATATGCATCTTATAGTATAATATTCCATTACATTCATGTATCACTTTTTATTTAGTCATTCTCCAGTTGATGAGCCTCTACTTTGTTTTCATTCCTTGACTATCACAAAAAGTTTTGCCCAAAATATTTTGGAGTAAGTGGGGACTTTTCTTTCTTATCCATAGCATCTTTAGGATATAAGTCCAATAATGGAGTCTGGTTCAAAGAATACAGACATTTTTGTAACTTTATTTACATAATTCCAAATTGCTTTCCAAAATGATTGCATCATTTCAGAGCTCCACTAATAATGTATCAGTGTGTCTATCTTTTCATAACTTCTCCAATATTGTCTGTTGACATTTTTAGTCATTTTTGCCAATTTTCAAGGCAGAAGATTGTTTTTATTTGAATTTCTCTTTTTATTTGTGATTTGGATTCATTCATTCAAATGGTTGTGAATTCTTTGCAGTTCTTTTAAAATTGGTCATATTGAATATTATGGAATATTATTGTTCTATAAGAAATGACCAGCAGGATGATTTCAGAAAGGCCAAAGAGACTTACATGTACTGATGCTGAGTGAAATGAGCAGGACCAGGAGATCATAATATACTTCAACAACGATACTGTATGATGATCAATTCTGATGGGCGTGGCCCTCTTCACAACAATGAGATGAACCAAATCAGTTCCAATAGAGCAGTAATGAACTGAACCAGCTACACCCAGTGAAAGAACTCTGGGAGATGACTATGAGCCACTACATAGAATTCCCAATCCCTCTATTTTTGTCCGCCTGCATTTTTTATTTCCTTCATAGGCTAATTGTACACTATTTCCAAGTCCAATTCTTTTTGTACAGCAAAATAACTGTTTGAATATATATTGTATTTAACTTACACTTTAACATATTTAACATGTATTGGTCAACTTGCCATCTGGGGGAAAGGGTGGGGGGAAGGAGGGGAAAAGTTGGAACAAAAGGTTTTGCAGTTGTCAATGCTGAAAAATTACCCATGCATATATCTTGTAAATAAAAAGCTATAATAAAAAATAATTCTAATAAATTAATAATAATACAAAAAAAGAAAATTGGTCATATTATTGGATTATTTATTTATTGGAAAATGGCAGATAGATAAATGGATAGAGAGATAGAAAATATACATGTCTAATATCCATATTTGAGGTATATTCACACATGCTGTTTCTATATCTGTTATTTTAGCAGAGAAATCTTATACAAAGTTTCTTTCTCTCCCATTTGATCACTTTCCTTTTTAACTTAAGTCTTCACAGAAATTTTTCAGTTCCAAGTAATCAAAGTTTTCTATTTTATCTTTTATAATTGTTTTTATCTCTTGCTTTTAAGAATACATCTCCTACCCACAGCTGTGAGGAGTATATGATCTGTTTCTCTTCTAATTTTTTACAGTTGATAAGGATCTGTTTCTAAACAGAATTAAAACAGAGGTCCCATCCCCAAATAACCCTATATTCCTCTTTGGCTCTGAGTTTATTTGGAAGGTTGTACTTTCCTAAAGATAGCCAGGTTTCCTCTGATGTACAAGAAATTCCTGCACTATTGAACAGACTATATGATCTTTAAGATCTTTTTCAATCCTATGGTCCTATGATTCTCAGAAAGAAAAACATTTTTGCCTTCTCTCACTACTGTTCTTTAAAACCAGGAAAAATGAGCATTAGGTAAGCTGAAAGCAGACAAATAAGTGTATGTCCCTCAGAGGCTATATTTGCTAGTTGGATAGCACTGGGATAACTCTTATTACCTGTCTGTATACAGTACAGTGATAAAAGGCTTTCTCATTTTGTTGTTGCTTCCTGGATGTTGTAGGTCTTTGTGTTTCTTGAATCTATTTAAATGAAACTCTATGGTAGGCTTGTAAAGAATATTTCACTTGGATCTAGTTCAAGTGATCTAACATTGGGGATTTGTTAGGGAAGAAAATAACCAATAAATTTATTTTACCTTCTGAAGGTTACATAAGGACCCTTGTCTTCAGGCCCTCTACAAACTGGCTCTTGCCCACTTTTTCATTTTATGTGACTTGACTTTATGCCCTCCAAATTCTAGCCAAACTGGGCTGCTCACCATTCTGTAATCTTATCCGGCCTGCCATTTTCTCCTTTTGTTTGCATGAGCTATATCTCATTTCTCAGGAAAAGTGTATATACTTACCTTTCCCTTCCTTCAGAGCCTAGTTCAAGTGCTATTCTCTGACTCATCCAGATATATGTCTCCTTTTCCTGGTCTTTTCATGACACACAATAGTTGTTCTCTACTATGTATTTAAGAAAATTCTAACTTGCGTGTGTGTGTGTGTGTGTGTGTGTGTACATGTTATCCAGGATTTTTTTTAGGACATATACTATTTTTTTCTTATCAGTATTAGGAAAGTTGGGATCAAGTCATACCTCTGAAACTTATTCTTATTGATCCTGGGCAAATCACTTAACCTTTGAATGCCTTAGGCAAATCTCTAAAATTGTAAGTTCCAGAGAAGGTCTCTGTTTTCTTTGGTAGGAGTTTCCTCATCAGTGGGGATTTTTTTAAGCAATGAACATCCAGTCATTATCCACCCTCTTTGGAAAGCACATCTCCTTCCACATAATACATAGAGATAGAAATAGGTATAGATACATAGATATAGTCATAATTGACTCTCTCTCCATTACGTCACACTCCGTCAGAAATAGGAAGGTTTATTCTTGACATTTTAAACAATATTTTATAAGCACTGGTTTTCAGTTCTTGACACAGAAAAATTAAATTTATGACTAAAGTTCCCAATAAGCTACTTTTTTTATTCCAGCAATACTATGAAAACCCATCCATCATTGATGTTGCAATGCACAGAATAGTTACTATGGGATTTTTTTGTCAGCAGTTGTTGAAAGAGAAAAAAAAATAATTGTAAGAACAATTTGTCACAAGTCGAGCAATAGTACAAAATGATTACCCATTAATAGAAAAATCATAGGTATAAAACAATGCCTATATTTTCACAGAATCTGGCTCCCAGTGCTGAAAACAGGGAGATAGATAGCTTAAACACACAAAGGAGTTTGTTTCTTTTGCTGCATTCTCTATTAGCAGGCTTGAGTTCTTCCAATTTTAGATTTTTAAAATAGCCAAAGAAAAAGTTCCTATTTCTTGGGCAGTATCCATCAATTCATCCCAAGAAAAATTAATTAAGCACTAGTGAGGTACAGAATATTGTGCTAGAATCCCACATGGAAGGAGGAGGAGGTGCTAGCTTTCAATCGATGGGGAAAGCAGTTTAGTCCCAGAGATGGAACTGGGACAGAATGACCAAGGCTATCTCTCCAAAGATATCACTGAGAAAGGGCCCATTCTCACCCTCCCCTTGGGTGGCCCTCAGGTCTAGCCTTTGCTCAAGCTTTGGTTACCACTCTTAAGACTGTTTTGTTTGAGGAGGTCAGGGAGACAGAAGCATCCTATTCTCAATTAGACTGAACACTTTTGCTTTTCAAATATGCTTCTTTCCCTTCCACACATTTATCCAGGCTCTTCCTTATGCCTGGAACGCCTTCCCTCACCATCTTGTCCAAGAAAGTTTTGTTGAATGAATGGGTGCTGCATGAATGCATGCATTCTAAAAATTGCATGTAGAATAGAGAAAGCAGTACTACACAATATACTTCAGCAGTAAAGAGAGAGTAAGGAGAGTAGGAAGTCAAAGAATTATTTTGAAAAGAAGCTCAAGGGGCAGCTAGATGGTACAGTGGATAAAGCACCAACCCTGAAATCAGGAGGACCTGAGTTCAAATCCAACCTCAAATCCTTAATGCTTACTAGCTAGGTGACCCTAGGCAAATCACTTAATCCCAATTTCCTCACCAAAAAAAAAAAGAAGAAAGAAAAAAAAGAAGCTCGGGAGAATTCTGGGAAGATGGTGGGTTGGAATAAGTCAGAAAACTCTCTAAGCTCTCCAGATTTCCCCAAAGAACAAGATAAAATAGTGTGTTAGGGTGAATGTAGAGCAGCAAAAATAAGTAAAAGTTAGGGCAGAACAGTAGTGCTCCTGGGGCAATTAGAGAAAATTCAGAAAAATACCAGAACTAGTGTTTGGTCCATGCAAAGTATAAACACTTCTAGGCTAGCTCCCCTTAACTGAAATAGCAGGCAACAAGCCCTGGATATAACTGGGCTGGAAGGAAGCCTTGGCCCCAGCCACAGGAATTTTCACCTCCTGGACAGTGGGTAGAGTCCAGTGTCTGAATCAAGGAAGACAGAGAACCTCAGCTGGATAAGGCAGCCAAGGTAGTCTTGGGCAAGAAACAACCAGTGAGTGCAGAAGCAGTGGAGCAGGAGCACTGATGCCTGTGAGCTCCAACACAAGAGTAGAGTTCTTGGTTTGGGATTCCAAGCAACAGAGGAGAACTGAAGGAGGACCTGAGGATAGGTGCACCATCTCCAACACCCCAGGACTAGAGGGGACAAAAAAAAAAAAAAAAAAAAAAGAGCTGTCAAAGGAGAAAGTTACTATGGAAGTGGGGTGGGGCAATCTTCAGAGGAAGATAGTGAAGCAGGAAAAAGTCTCTCCTACCCCAAAGAGTAATATCACATGGTTTTCTGTTCAAAAAGGATTCATAGAACTCAAAAAAGACTTTAAACATCAAATTAGAGAATTTTTAAAATAAGAATAATAAAAAACCAGGGGCAGCTAGGTGGTGCAGTGGATAGAGCACCAGCCCTGAATTCAGGAGGACCTGAGTTCAAATCTGGTCTCAGACACTTAACACTTCCTAGCTGTGTGACCCTGGGCAAGTCACTTAACCCCAGCCTCAGGGGAAAAAAAAAAAGAATAATAAAAAAAACCAAGAACATTATGGAAAGAAAGTCAGCAAACTAAAAGAGGAGATCCAGAATCTTAAAGAAGAAAATAACTCCTTGAAAACTAGAATTGGGCAAGGGGAAGCCAGAGAAATTATAAGAGACCAAGAAATAATAAAACAAAATATATAGATTGAAAAACTGGGAGACAGAGTGGAACATCTCATAAGAAAAATAAGAGATCTGGAGAACAGATCAAGTAGAGATAATATAATGTTAGGATAAAAGCTATGATTTAAAAAAAAAACTTGATAAAATAATATAAGAAATAATTAAAGGAAAATGTCCCTCAAGTGTTAGAACAAGAGGGGAAAATAGAAATAGTACAAATCTACAATCACCACCTGAAAGAGATCCTATGAAGAAAACCTACAGGAAAATCATAACCAAATACAAAAAACCCATGTCACGAAGAAAATATTATGATAACAAGAAAAAAAAAAACTCAAATATGGCAGAGCCACAATTAGAATCACACAAGACCTAAAAGCAAATACATTAAAAGATCACAGGTCTTGTAAACTCTATATTAAAGAGCAAAAGAATTGTGGTTGTGGCCAAAAACATCATACCCAGAAAAATTAAACATAAAAAAAAGACAGCCAATGAATTGTCAAACTTTTGGAATTTTGTTGCAAAAAGACCTGAACTTAGAAATTTTGACTTCTTGGATTCAAGAGTAATATAAGGTAAATATCAAAGGCTAATTACAGGGACACAATAAGAACATTTTATGTTTTATATGTAGAAATATAAACCATATATTTAAGAAAATCATGAGTAATTGGGAAGTTAAAAAGAAAGATTAGGGTAAGAGCTGAATATAATGTGATTTTAAAAAGCAAAAGCATTTAGGAAACCTACATGATAGAGGAGAGCTATTAGTTTCAGAATCCCACTCTCATCAGGAATGCATTAAAGAGGGAACAATCTAGATAGACAGACAGACAGATAGATAGATATTTAGAAAAGTATAAATGTCTTCTGTATTCAAAAATAAATTAGAGGTTCAGGTGATAGGGAGGATTAATGGGAATGGGATAAGGTTTATAGATTAATGAGAATATGATAAAGAGGGAGGAAAAGAATGGGAGGAGAGGATAAAGGAGGGATCCTTGCAATAGGGGGTAGGTAAAGTAATAGCAAGGCAAGATAGTGATTAGAAGTAAAGCAAAGGAATTAGCAGTGATAGGAAATAAGATACATAAAAATAATGATTAGGAATAAAATTTATAGAAAAAAAAGCAGGGATAGTAATCATTCATCTCAGACAAAGTTAAAGCTAAAACATTTAATCAAAAGAGAAAAATAGGGAAACTATACTATATGTCAACCACATTAATCAATATTGTTTTAGACTATTTTAAATAACTAAAATATTGCTGCGGTACAGGAAATGATGAGTTGGTGGATTTAGAAAAACATGAAAAAGGCTTGGATTTTTTTAAGGAAGATGTTATCCACTTTCAGAGAAACAGAAAGCTAACAAGGTCATACAGACTTACATAGATGTTTATGAATGTACATGTGTGTATATATAATGCATAATTTAAATGTCTATGTCTATGTATACATATACATGTAAGTGTATATATGTGTGCATGTGTGTGCATATGTATGTCCATGGTTAATTTTAGCTTTCTTGGAAGAAGGGAAGGGAGAGGGAGAGGTAATGCCAAAAAAAAAAAAAAGGGAGAATAAAGTAAAAAGTACACAGCAGAGAACAAAAGAAAACCTACAAGGAAGCAAAGAAAAGATGGACCACTCTGAACACAATATGTAGTATTTATTATATAGGCTTTCTTGAAATGGAAATTTTTGTTTCATACTTTATTAAATTCTCTCTTATGTTCTGCTGCGGACATGGAAATTTTTTTTCTTTTTTAATTTGTATTTAAATTTAAAATAAATAAATTTAAAAAAAAAAAAAGGTCAGATCATATTTAATTCTATCTACTCTCCTAGCACCACTACTGTTTTTTCCCCATTGTTTGCAACATCTGAAGTTTTTACAGTCTTAAAAGTAAGGCAGCTACAATACAGTAAATAGTAATAGCCTTAGAGGCAGAAAACTTGGAAATGAGCCTCAGTTCTGCTATTGACAGCTGTGTAATTTAATAGAACAAAGTGGAATTACAAACTCTCAAATTCTTAATTTCTTCATTTGTAAAATGAGAATAATAATATTTACATTCTTTACCTTAGGGTAAATTTTAAATCATAAATACCAGGTATCGTGATTATCATACCAAAAGCAGAGAATCAGAATATTTAGAGAAAGATTTCACCTTCTCTAGATTTAAGATCTCTTTCTCAATTCAGCAAAAAATATAAAATCTCCTGATTCAAAGATCATTACAAATCAACATTACAAGTAAGCATGTTGACTATCATAAAGGACATCTGATCCATTATCCATAAAATAAGCACTTTGATGTAGTGGTTTGTGCTTTGGGGTTTTTTTTTTTGTTTGTTTTTTTGTTTGTTTGTTTGTTTTTCCCTGTAGTGGTAGTTTTGTGTTGATCCTTGTTTTTGTTGTCCAACTCTCCATGACATGAATTCTCTTGGCAAAGATATTTGAATGGTTTGACATCTTTTTGCAGTGGAACTGAGGCAAACAGTCTTGGTTAAATGACTTGCTCAGGTCACACAGCTAGTGTCTGAGGTCAGATTTGAATTCATGAAGATGAATCAGTGCTCTATCCACTGCATCATCACCTTGCTGTCCCTAACTCTTCCCTATAACCAGTGACATGTTAAGAAAAAAATTTTCCCCATATCTCTTCCAACACCTTAATTCAAGTCTTTATCCTTTCATCCCTGGATATCTGTAAGAACCACTATTTATTTGCTGTGAAGCTAAGAGGAGGAAGACTCCTATCCTCTCTACTAGAGTGAGTAAAATTCTATGTTGAATCCTACAATCCTTGAGGATTTCTAAGACTGCATCTCTGATATGAGTCACACTCTTTTTAAAAAAGCTATTCAAAAAGTGGTACATCAATGGATAAGACTGAGCTATAGGAAAGGGATAGCCTTAAAAATATTATTTATATACAGAATGTTTTCAATAATACAAGTTACTTAAATAAAATTCCAAGTGCCTTACAATGGTCATCACTATCAAAAAAATCATTAAATGTTGACATGCTCATGACATTTTCCACTGTACAAATACAGAAGTAAGGCAACAGTATTTATAAAATCTACATTGATATCTCCTATTTAAGTAGTACCTCTACTTCCCCATGATCTCACCTTTTCCTTATCCAGATTTTACAGATGAAGAATCACACACTGAAAGAGTAAAAGAGAAGTAGAAAAGGTAAAGAAAAGGACACTGAATTTGGATTCTAGCTTCAGCTGTGCCATTTATTACTTATATGACCTTAAGGATTATTTTTAAAATTATCTCCAAGAATTATCTTTAAAATGGAGATAATGCACTTTCTACCTAATACAGTTGTTATGAGGTTGAAATGAGATAATATATATGAAAGCACTCCATAATGCTTGTATAAAGAAAGAAAGGCAGGAAACAAGCATGTTTTAACTGCCAAGGGTAATGATAATAGCTTACATTATATAGTGCTTACTATGTGCCACACACTTTGTTAAGCACTTTACAATTATTATCTCATTTGCGAATCTCATTGATCTCCTTGATCCACAACAACCCTATCTCTCATTATCCCCATTTTACAGGTGGGGGAACTGAGTCCAACAGAGGTAATCTGCCCCCACTCCCAGCTAATAAATATTTGAGATCAGGTCTTTCTGACTTTCAGCCCAGCACTCAATCCACTGCACCTTGCACTATGCTGAGCACATCATAAATATCTCTATATGAGAAAAGAAGAATGAAGGATGTGAGCAAACAAAGGCATGACAGGAAAGGAAAGAAGGAATTATTGCTAGGGGGAGAATTCTTAACCAAACAAAGGATAGAAATGATCAGAAAAGATGAAATAGAAAAGAACAAGCTTTGGTACAAACATATTCACAAAAATCAATACAAATAGGATAAGAAAGAAAATTCAATTGAAAAGAGGAGGTGTTTTATCAAATATCTCTGGGTAAGAGTTTACAAATACAAGTTAAATAGGAAACTAATACAAATATATGAAACTGAGAGCTTTTTATCAGGGAATAAATGATCAAAAGAAATGAACAATTAACACAAAAGAAAAATAAAGTGGGTTGGTCATATAATGAATGTGAAAAATAACCAATGAACAATCTCTGTGGTTCATTGGTATCCACACAATGTCAAGAAATTAGAGGAAGGTCTGGGAAATTTTGAGTGCACAACAGCAGAACAACATACCAGGACATGGATGAGTTGTTATCTGAATTGCTGGAGAACATATCCATATTAGTTCTTCACTCATAAAAGAGAGAGCATTGTTTGAATTAGATACCCTATATGGTCCCTTCCAATTTTAATAGTCCACCAACCAAAAAAAAAAAATAATTAACCAATCAATAAATAAATATTTATTAAGTGTCTACTGTATGTCAGGTATAACTCAAGACAGCCCATTCAACTTCTGGATAGTTCTGATTATTAGGAAGACAATGTTAGTTCTATGTATCACAAATTAAACTGAAATTGTTTTTGTTTTTTTTTTTCAGAATAGTAGAATAGATAATGAAACAGACACTGATAACATTTCAGAATCACAACATTTATTTCTATTGTCATTAAACTATGATGTTAAATGCCTACCCCCAAGACTATAAATTCAGTCCCCAGTCATGTTGATCCATAACATGGGGAGTTCATAAATTAGTGGGAAGGAGTATAGCAGTAGTGAACAGAGTGCTAAACTAAAGACAGAAAGATGTAAATTTGCCTTTCACACTTACTAGTCTTTTGTCCACGAGTGAGTCACTAACTTTGAACCATAATTTCCTCATTCATAAAGTAGAGATAATAATACCTGTAGCATAAAACTCATAGATAGTCATGAAGTGTGAATGATATAATGTATGTAAGGTGCTCTGTATGTTTTAGAGAACTATATAAAAGACAAATGGGTTGTTGAGAATTTTGGGGTAAAGGGAGAGAACCTGTAATTTCATTAGTAATAGATACTCTCCAGTGTGGACACTTTATGTACCAATGCAAATTGATTATTCATCTCTAAGTTAGAGTCATAGAAAGTTGCCTAGAGATTATTATCATATTCCAGCCCTGGAAAAAAATTCAGCAATTAAACTTAATAAATTTATTAAATTCCTACTCTGTGTACACCTTAAAATAAAAATACTAGATTTATTTGAAAGATATCAGGTTTCAAGGGAGTAAGAAATGTAGAGGCTGCCACTCTTGAACATGACATCTGTCATGTTCTAGAAGAAGATATCTACCAGCAGAAAAAAAAAAAGAGTGCAGGGTAGATGGATAGATAACATCAAAGGATATCAGCAATCTGTGAACCAATGTTTCAGAAATGCTGTCATAGCAGAAGCCATATTTGCTGTCCATGTATTGTATATACTACTGAAGATTAATATATCATTATAATTGATCATAGAAAATAAATCAGTGGAGAACCATACTGATTTTGGACCATTTGTTCTATATTTGAAATACATACAACGCATACAACAATGGAAAGAGACTTACTGACTTTGGCTTTTTCAAAACAAAGACAATCAAAACATGGATAGTTCAGTAGAAAGAATACTAACCTGGAGTAAGGAAGACCTGGCCACATTAGACATTCACTAACTATGTGACTAGCAATTTAACCTTTCTTTTTCTCAGTTTGCTCTTCTGTAAAACGAGAATAATAATGGCATGTGCCTAACTGGCAGAGTTGTTGGGAAGATTAAATGAGATAATGTGTTAAGAAATGTTCTACTCCATCTTTTTGGGTTTTCTGATGCTCTAAAATTTGTTTAAAGTCATTATTTAATGGAATTCAGAGCAATTTGGGGGAGAGGTTGGGCAAGTTCCTACCTTTATTCCATCTACCATTTGGCTCCACCTCAGCATATAACAGGCATTATATAAATGTTAGTTATTACTTTTCTTACATTCTGGAGATTCCCAACTAAATCTATTTCCAAGTTTCATACCACTCAGACAGGGAGCAATGTGCCTGAGGTAAGAATTTTGTGCATCAATAGAAATCAAATATAAAGAGTAGATTAGTAAGAGACTTCCTTTAGAAAGCTTTAAATGCTAGCCTAAGGATGGTAGTCCTTACCCAATAAATAACAAAGATCCAAAAGGCTTTTAAATAGAGGAACATTGATCTGTCTGTGGCACACTAGGTGGAGGGGGACAGGTTGTATATCTTCCCTCCTTCCCAGAACAGTTCTCTGCACATTGTAGATGTTCAATTAATATGTGTTGAATGAATTCATGAATATCAAATAAATTGCAACTTATGAATATTGTAAATGTAGCATCATTTCAATTTTTTAAACTAGCTCCCTTGCCTAGAAGTAAATGCATGAGTAATAAAAAAAGAAATAAGTAATCTCTTCTTCAACCCCAATGTAAATGATATTCAAGAAGCAGAAATTATTATTTTCAAAATCCAGATATGTTATAGTGTTCAGATCTGCAGGTATCTTCTACCTAGCCCTGTCCATGGGTGTACATGCACCCTTCTTTTAGATGAACTATATGTAAATATATATACACATACATACATATACAGAGAAAGTCTGGTTAAAGAAATAAGAAATGTGGGAGTTTTCTTCCTTCCTTTCTCAGCCAGAAGTATTCCAACATCAAATCTTTTTCAAAAAACAACTACAATTTTGGGAGGGATTGTTTTTAAACAGGTTTTTAGCAACATGTTATTCTTTTTGCTGAGTAGAGGGAATGGAAAGAGACTTACTGACTTTGGCTTTTTCAAAACAAAGACAATCAAAGAGCTAATTTTAGTGTAATATAAAGCACGCCATTCATATTGAAAAATAGCCAGGAAGAACATATTATATCTGCATGTGATTTTCATTTCAATATCAAGTTCATCTCTTTCTGAGATCAAACCAGTTCTCTCTGGGAATTTCTTCAGTATGGATCTAAGTAGCTGATTGTATAAAAAAAAATTTTTTTAAGGATTTCTTATGTATTGTTAGTTTTGATGGGGGAGTTCATGGAAAATTGGGGTTTTTTTACTTAGCATTAACAACAAATCAAGTTGTTGTGACAATCAAATGTTAAAAAAAAATAACAGCACAGTGCTCTGAATAAAATAGAAATTATATAAATGTTAGCTGCTATTATTCTTACATTATAGAGATTCCCAACTAAATCCATTTCCAAGTTTCATACCACTCAGAAAGAGAGGAGTGCATCAATAGAAATCAAATATGAGTAGATTAGTAAGAGACTTCCTTTAGAAAGCTTTAAATGCTAGCCTAAGGATGGTAGTTCTTACAATAAGTGTCTTGTTTGGGTTCGCATACTTAGCACCCTGGAGATATGGGTTATCACAAATACAGTTTTCTCCCTTTCTGATGATAGGAAAGAATAGCAAACAGGATTATGGTTAGAATCTAGAAAAGATTCTGAGTTCAAAAAATGAAAAATCACCCAATTTATGTTCTTAAACGGATAAGACAAGACAGGGAACACACCAAACCTGATTTCTTGGGCCCTGAATAAGAAAATAAAATCATATTTGATACTCCAATGAGAACAAGATTGGTGTTATAGTATTTTGTTCATGGAGAAGGGAGAAGGAGATCTAGAATTCATAAGAATTTGAATTAGCTCTGGGAATCTAGCCATTAAGCCTCTAACAAAATTAGTAAGTAGCCCCTGGGCTAAGAAATGATGCAGTCACTGGAAAAAAATCCATCCTTCTTTTAGCTTCTGAGCACCTGTCTCCATTACTTCAGCTATCAGTGAGGTGATCAGTCACGATTTCCCCAGCCCCTCATTACAATACCTCTCCCCCTCTCCTTATAGTATTCATTCTCTAATTAATTGTTAACCAATCAGCAGCTAGGTGGCGCAGTGGATAGAGCACCAGCTACTCTGTGTCCTGACCCAGCTGCCTCTGGCCACTCCGTTTGGCTCTAGCCATCCCAAAATTAGATATTGTTCCAGTATAAACTACATTCAAAAATTCTCTTGATACTTTCTATTCCTATATATTACCCTCAAGATACATTAGTCTCCATATGCCATACTCTTTCATAAAAAGTATAGAACCTCAGGTTTGTAAAAGTCACCAGAGATCATCTAGTCCAACCCAAATCTGAAGCAGAAAAATCCTCTTTATAGCATACCCAAAATTCAATCATCAAGTCTTGGCTTGAAGACCTCTACCAATGGGGACCTCACCATCTTCCAAAGTAACCCATTCCATTGGAGAGTAGCTTTAATCATTAAAAATGTTTCCTTTGCATCAAGCCTGAATCTGTCACTTCCACTAATTGCTTCTGGTTCCCTCTTTTTTGAAAAGCAAAATAACTCTAAGCAACTTGTCAAACACTTGAAGAGAAATATCATATCCATCTTCTTTTCTTCACTAAACTAAGAAGTTCCTTCACTTTATCATCCTCATTAAAACAGCATTTCTATAGCACTTTATTGTTTACAAAGTGATATCCTCACAGCAATCTTTTGAAGGTAGTACAAAGATTGTTATTCCTACTATTGGGATAGGAAAAACAATTATTGCCAGTTCTTTGGGGATCATGCCAGGAGAGTCAATTACACAACTTGAAATTTGCCACATGGCCTAAGGAAAACTGAAAGATCACTACAATACTGTCTAATTTGTTCCCTAAAAAGGCAATGAGGGGCAGCTAGGTGGTGCAGGAGATAGAGTACCAGCCCTGAAGTCAGGAGGTCCTGAGTTCAAATCTGATCTCAGACACTTAACACTTCCTAGCTGTGTGACCCTGGGCAAGTCACTTAGCCCCAATTGCCTCAGGAAAAGAAAAGAAAAGAAAAGAAAAGAAAAGAAAAGAAAAGAAAAGAAAAGAAAAGAAAAGAAAAGAAAAGAAAAGAAAAGAAAAGAAAAGAAAAGAAAAGAAAAGAAAAGAAAAGAAAAGAAAAGAAAAGAAAAGAAAAGAAAAGAAAAGAAAAGAAAAGAAAAGAAAAGAAAAGAAAAGGGCAATGAAGCCATCCTTGAGACGTACTTGGTCCAAGAAACTAAGATTCGAATACTGACAAATCTTCCCAGTTGCCTAAGGTCCAGTTTTTTAAACTATTGACCTCATGTGAGGTCTTGTAACTGAATGTGGAGGTCATGAAATTATGATTTATTATCAATAAATAAATCAATTGTTATCAGTAAATCAAGAAAATACCTATTTTACATACTTATATATCCAGGATTACATAAAAACTTCTTGCTACTGGGGTAGCAAGTGAGAAAAGTTTAAGAAATCCTGGGGCATAAAACCTTAACCCTGGGTCAAAATTCCTTAGGCTTGGTAGATTTTCCATTGCCATGAGAGTCAATAGACCCTTCTGATCAGGATGCTATTGTGGCCAATGTGGAGATGAGGAGCTGTGCCCAAATGAATCTAAGCTACATCTTTGTTGAATATGTTTCCCAAGCTATTTACTGAGTTAATTTCATTTTGTTAAGTGTTAATATGTTCTGAATGTCCCGTTTCAAGCCTGAACCACCAAACATGGGTAGACCTGATCTAGAACATCACAAAGCCTGGTTTGAAAATCTCCTTTCCATCCTATTCCTCTTTCTTAGATACATTTTATCTTGTCAATATCTTCCTGGAATCTGGCAGCTGGAATTGAACACAGTACTCAGATGTGATTTAGTCAAGACAGAGGATGATGGGACTATCACTTCCCTTATTCTGGAAAATATTGATAACATCCTAAATGACATAGCCTGTCTTAGCAATGTCTTATATCTCATTAGGTCTTTCAGCTGTCATTTCATACTACTGAAATATATTGAATTTACAAACCACTACATTTCCAGGGTCCTTTTCTTACCAAATTTTTTACCTATGTAATTGATGTTTTAAATTCAGATTTACACTTATCCTGATGAAATGTCACTTTATTAGACAAGTCTCAGCACCCTAACATCTTTAAAGATTGCAGAAAAAAGTAAATATGACAGACAGAGGACCTATAATGGTTTGGTTCTTTTTTGATGGTCTAAGAAAACAGAAATGGGAGAGATAGAGACCTATACTGGAAAATAACAAAAATTACTGTCATATAATAGAGGTGCATAAAATGAAATTATTTAAACATGAAGAAAGGGGGTAGAATAGGAAACTCATGAACCTCACTTTCATCTGAATTGAATAAAGGAAGAATGAACACAAATGTGCACACACACATGCACACACATCAAAGTAAAGAAATATGTGAAACTCAAAAGGAAAAAAGGAAGGGATGGAAAAAATAAAGAGGGAGAGAAAATTTTAAGAGGCAAAACACATGGAGAAAATAATATCAAAGGAAACTAAGCTGATTTCCAATGTCAAGATGGTGGAGTGAGGAAAGAACCTTCTAAACCCCTCCCAAATTCCTCTCCAAACGACCAGAAAATTATATCATAATTTATCTAGTAGCAGGGAAGCAGCTGGAAGTTCTGTCAGCGGCCACCCTCAAAGCAGAAAATCTATCACAAGGCTCCAAGCTGAAGGCAATCCACCAGCAAGGTCCCACTGGTAAAAGGAGTCCTACCAAATTCTTTTTATGACACAAATATGATACTAATAACTAAATCAGGAAGAGCCAAAAGAGAAAAAGAAAATTATAGAACAATTTCCCTAATGAATAATTAGAAAAAAAAGAAATTAAAGGAATTAGAATTGACAATAAGGAAACTAAAGTGTCACTCTGAAGACAACATGATGTTATGCTTAGAAAGTCCTAAAAAATCAATTTTAAAATTATTTGAAATCATTAACAATTTAAACAAAATTATAGGTTATAAAAATATAACCAAATAAATCATTAGCATTTCTATATATTACCAACAAAGTCCAGAAGCAAGAGATAAAAAAAGAAACTGAAGCATGTTGTTTTTAACTTTCTTTTTTTTTCTTTTATTCAAGTCTTCTTGTACAAATGGACTACTACAGCAATATTTTACACAATTACATATGTATAATCTATATTAGATTGCTTATCATCTCAAGGAAGCAGGGGAGAGGGAGGGAGGGATTATATTTGGAATTCAAAATTTTTAAATTTAAAAAAGAAAAAAAAATAGAATAAAAACCTGAGATCAGAACCAATTGTTTCACTTATACGCTTAGACATTAGGTAAATTTTCCCTCTTATTTGCACAGAGGTGATTGGAGGCAAAGAGAGGAAAAAGAACAAGAGGTAAAAATGGTGGGAAATACTAACAAATCATAACCATGAAGGTAAATTGGACTCACCTATAAAATGGAAGAGTATAGCAAAATAGGCAATAATATGTAGCTTATGAGAAACACTCTTGAAACATAAAGATTCACATAGATTTAAAAATAGGGGACTGGGAACTTAAAAAATCAAATATAGCAATCATGAGTTCAGATAAAGCTACAGCATTTACAATAAAAATAGATAAGCAGGAAAATTACATTATGTCTAGGGTATTATAAATAAACTGTATAACACTATATTTGAAAAAGCCTAATAATAGGCCTTCCCCTCAGGCCACCTGAAATTAAAGAATATTGATAATACTTGCATTCCTTTAGTATGTAAAAAGAACAACTGAGTCTAACAAAAATAATTCAGTAAAATCAGAAGCTACCATATGGCACACTTCCTCTCCCTGGCAGATGATAGTCATTCTCCAGATGATGTTCTCCTTAATCAAACCATTCCTTGCTCCCTCCTCCCCCAATAGTGGTCTCACAGTTTAGCAATCCTGTCCTTATCCCTTACCTGGATTTTTTGGACTTTTATTCCTTAGCATGAGAACCACTAACTGTGACTTATTAGATTCAGGCCATCATTCTAGCTCATCAGGATCATTCTGGATCCGATGATATAATTAAGACAATCTGTTCCAGTTTTATTCACTTCCCTCCAACTGGAATTGTTTCTCTTCTTTCTTCTTATATATAGGGTTTGGGTTTTTTTCATCTTCCAGTGGACATCTCACAGTTCATATCCTTACTAAGGCCTTTCCTGACAGTTCCAAGCTCATTGAGCTCCTCCTCTGAATTTCAATTTCTATAATACTTAAAATCTATAAATTTGGTGCCATATATTTTCTTGTCATGTTAGCTACATTTTTACATCTCTATCCTTTCTTCCCAACTAGATTTTTGAGAGCGGGTACTCATATCTCAAAATGCTTTATATGTTTACCTCCAGTATAGCACAGGGCTATGTACAAAGTATGCTTTCATCAAATGTTTGTTGCAAATGATAGTGGTGAACAGCAAGCACTATGTTCTTTTTATCACAGAGCTAAAAGTCAAAGGAAATCCTGAATCCTCAACTACATAAAGCTTCTCTCCTTCATCTAGGGAAGGTGATAATATCTATTCTTTCCCATCATGTGGGCCTCTACTTCAGGTTCAGTCCTGCTTGGACTCAGTCCTTAGTTCAAACAATGGCAGAGAGCACAGTGCTCCTCATTTTAGAAGGACACGCAGTTAAGAAAAGGGAAGAAGGAGGCAAGCATGAGTATCCTGGATGTCTGGTAAGAGAGACTGACAAGTATGTGCTTTTTTAAGTTTTTTTTTTTCCTCAATTACATGTTAAAAACAATTTTAACTTTGGGTTTTTTTAAAAAATCATTTTTTAATTCCAAATTCCTTCCCTTTCCTTCTTGTCTCCTTTTTTGAGAAGAAAAGCACTTTAATATAGATTATATATGTGCAATCATATAAAATATATTTCCATATTGGCCATGTTGCAAAAGAAAACACAACTCCCCCCACCCCCCAAAAAAAAAACCAAGATGTGTATACATACAAAAAAATAAGGAAAGTAAAAATGTACTTCAATTTGCATTCAGATACCACCAATTTATTCACTGGAAATGGAGAGGATTTTTCATCATGAATCTTTCTGATTTATCTTATTTCATTGCTGTGAATAGCTAGGTCATTCACAGTCGATCATCATACAATATTGCTATTACTGTGCACAATATTCACTTGGTTTTGCTCACTTCAGTACATCAGTTCTTGTAAGGCTTTCCAAGTTTTTCTGAAAGCAGCCTACTCATCATTTCTTAGCATTTCATCACAATTATATGCCACAACTTGCTTAGCCAATCCCCAGTTGATGGAAATTCCATCAATTTTCAATTATTTTTCTTATTGCTACCACAAAAAGAGCTACTATAAATATTTGTCAACATGTAAATCTTTTGCCTTTTTATTTTTTAGATTTCTTTACAATATAAAATTAGTAGTATTACTGAGTCAAAATGAATAATGTTATAGTCCTTTGGACATAGTTCCAAATTGCTCTCTGAATGATTAGATTGGTTCACAGCTCCACCAACAGTACATCAATATCCCAGTTTTCCCATATCCCCTCCTACATTTAACCTTTTTCTTTTCTATCAAATTAGCCAATCTAATAATCTGAGTTGTTTTAATTTGCATTTTTCTAATCAATAATAACGCATTTTTTCAGATGATTATAGATAGTTTTGATTTCTTCATCTGAAAATTGCCTATCCATATTTTTTACTATTTATTAATTGTGAATACTACTCTTATGCATTTAACTCAGTTCTCAAAATATTTGAGAAGTAGGTCATTTCTTAGAGAAACTTGCCATTAAAAACTTCCCAGTTTTCTTCTTTCCTTCCAATCTTGATTGCATTAATTTTGATTGTGAAAAAAAAACTTTTTAATTTAATGTAATAAAATTATTCATTTTACATATTTCCTTACTGATAGATCTGACAGAAAATTATCATATGCTCCTCTAATTTGCTTATGATATCACTCTTTATATCAAAATAATGTACTCATTTTGACCTTATCTTGGTATAGAGTGTGAGATTAATCTACATATGGCTTCTGCCAAAGTGCTTTTCTGTTTTCCCAGCAGTTTTTCAATTAATAAATTCCTGTCCTAAAAGTTTGGATTTAGGGATTTGCCATATACCAAATTATTATAGTCATTTATTTCTGAGCATTGTGTACCTAATGTTTTCCACTGATACCTAGTATTAGATTATTATGATAATTACCACCATATAATATAGTTTGAGATTTGGTACTGCTAAACTACCTTCCTTTACATTTTTTCATTGATTCCCTTGATATTCTTGAACTTTGTTTTTCTGGATGAATTTTGTTATTTTTTATATGTCTATAAAATAATTTTTGGTAGTTTGATGGGTATAGCATTGAATAAGTATATTAATTTAGGTAGAATTGTCATTTTTATTATATTGCCTCAACCTGCCCATGAGCAACTAATATTTTTCAGTTGTTCAGATTTGTGAAAAGTATTTTGTAGTTGTGTTCATAAAGTTCCTGGGTTTATCTTGGCAAGTAAACTTCTAAGTATTTTATCTTGTCTGCCATTATTGAAAATAGAATTTCTCTTGTTATCTCTTGCTGCTGGACTTTGTTGGTAATACATACAAATGCTAATGAATCATGTGATTATATTTTATATCCTGCAAATTTACTAAAGTTATTTATTTCAACTAATTTTAAATGATTCTCTATGATTCTCCAAGTATATCATCATATCATCTGCAAAGAGTGATAGATTTGTTTTCTCACGGTTTATCTGAATTCCTCCAACTTCTTTTTCTTCTATTATTACTATAATTAACATTTTTAGTATAATATTGAAAAATAGTGGTGACAATGGACATCCTTATTTCATTCTGATCTTTTTGGGGAAAGCTTCTAGCTTATCCCCATTATAGATAAGGCTTGCTGGTAGTTTTAGACAAATTCTACTTATCATTTTAAGGAAACTTCATATGTTTCTGTAATTTCTAATGTTTTTAATAGGAATAAGTTTTGCATTTTGTCAAAAACTTTTTCTGCATCTATTGAGATAATCATATGATTTCTGGTGTTTTTGTTATTGCTTTGGTCAATTATACTGATAGTTTCCCTAATATTGAAACAACCCTGAATTTCTGGTATAAATCTTTTTGATATATTGCTGTAATTTCCTTGCTAGTATTTTATTTAGTTTTCAATTAATTCTCAGTCTATCTTTCTATGGACCTTTATTGAATGTAAATTTTATTGCATTATGATTTGAAAATGATACATTTAATATTTCCACTTTTCTGCATTATGAGGTTTTTAAGCCCTAATGCATGGTCAGTTTTTGTGGGTGCAATATACCACTGAGAAAAAGGTATACACCTTTCTATTACCATTCAATTTTTTCCATCCTAATGTATTCCACAAATACACTATTCTATTTTCTATTTGTTGAAAAGAATGCAACAATGATAAGATCACATTTACATTTGAGCGTTTTAGTATTTATATGTATTTTATAAAGAAAAAAAAGAAAAATAATGTCTCCCATATGCTTCCCAAACTAATGATAGTTTTTATCACTATGGAATTTAAGCATTTCTGAAAATAGATTTCCAGGTGTATTTGGGAAAATTAGCAGAGAAAAACAGATTATGTACCTGGATAAATATCACTCATATTCATCTGGAGTCTGTGGGTTTTTAAATAATTTCCTCTAAAGGAAAAATACAAGTTATGTCAAATTTCACAGAATTATAAATGTTCAGTGCTGGAAAGCATCTACCAGATCATCTAGTCCATCCCATTCCAGTTAAGTAATTCCTTTGACAAACTCCAACCAGCTTCCATTGATGGAAAGCCTACCAGCTCCCAGAGCAGTCCTTTCTGCTTTGAAACAACTCTATTGGTTAAAAAAATGTTTCCTTACAATAAACTGGATGGAGAACAGCTTGGAGTGAGGGCAGGCTTTAGGCAGGCAGACCAAAGCTATTGCAATAATCAAGAGCTTTGTCAATAGCTTGAATATGAGGAGTTAGAGACAGTAAGGATCCCAGAATGATTCTTAGGTTGTAAGCCTGAGAGCCTGGGAAGATAGTGTTAACCTCTATAGTAACAAGGAAAGTGAGAGGTGAGTTTAGGGATAAACATAATGAGTTCTATTTTGGACATCTTGACTTTAAAATATCTGCATACAGTATCACTGTAGGAATGAATAAATATATGAACTAGAGGAGTATTGTCCTAGTGGAGAAATGATGGTAACCATTCCTGATAGCTGAGAGAAAACATTAGAAAAAGTAACCATTTCATGAGGAAGACATCTGAAATATCTTATAGAGGCAGCAATATAACTAAGCCAGAAGCTAAGAATTCACTAAAGTAGAAGTTGAAAAAAATCTCAAAGTCATCTGGCTTCCATAGATTTGGATTCATAATAATGCCCTATATGAATATACAATATACATCACAAAGTGATATTGCAGAATAGATTCTTGGTCAGGTTCACATTGTACCAGATGGTCTCCAAGGTCTGTTCTCTGAGATTCTACAATTCTGAATCCACAGAGCAGGCTTTAGGAGAACCAAGATGATCTGGGCAAGAATCAATTTTTTCCTCATCTCTTTGGCTCATTTAACCTGACCACTTACCTCTTTGACACAATCCTCCATACCTTTATCCAGCATCCATACAGAAGAAATAAAGGGGAGGAAAGAGGTGAAAATAAAAAAGAAAGAAAGATTAAGGTTAAAAAAAAATCTTTCAACATGTATATAAAATTTGTATAATGACATAGTGATATAGTGACCACATACTTGTAGTTTTGAATTTTTTCCTTCTTAGTAAATATTTTATTCTCTAACTAGATTGCAATTCCCAAAAGAACATTGTCTTCTAATTAGTTCATATGTTACACTTGTGTTTCTTGAGCTAATTTTGAATCTCAAAGAAAATGAAAGGATCATATTAAACTATAGATCTTGATTAGAGGTATAAATTTAGCTCTTTGCCTCTTTACCAAAGCAAGTGATTAAACACTTTATTGAATTATAGCACAGACACCAACAAGAAATTGGAGTTGTTTTAAATACCCTTGATGTTAATTCTGATCTGTGCTACCCAATCCTTGTGAGACTTCCCTGTTTCTCCTTTGCTGGGGTTGAGCTGTCTTTTTTACCTGGTATGAGCTGATTCTCCTTTTTTTTCCTAAGTTAGGCAGAAGGCAGTTGATACTCCTATTATGGTCAGAAAAACACACTCAAAAATGCTCCCATCAAATTGTCTTGAAGTGGAAAAGTTAAATGTGCAATTGTTCTCCCAACCAATCCAGCACCCCTGGAGATCTTGTCTTTTTCATTCTATTCTCCACTAAATGCTTCCCTCATTATCCATTCCCCCCCAACACACACACACACACACACACACACACACACACACACACACACACACACACACACACACACCATCCTCTCCTGTATTCCCATTCAGCTTCCCAGCTGCTAGCTCTCCAATGATCAGAAATAAATGGTCTAAAGTTTCCTTTGGTGCCTTTCTTTGTCAGTTCTGCTGCTGCTACACTCCATCACAATCATGATAAAATTCTCCTACACCACAGGTCAAGTGGGAAAAAGGTGTTCTGTTACCTATGCAGGCCAGCCCATTCCCAGGAGATTTTTAGAGACTTTGTTTCTGCTGTTTGGCCATTGCTTTCTGACCCACCCAACTCCCCCTTCTCTCACTTCTGCCTTCAATCCCACTGCTCCTGAAATTTCTGAACTGCTAGTGAAAATAGACCTACTATGTTTGCTCCTTTCCTCACCCAGGAAAGTCCAATCAAATGCAGAAGGGTTCATTTTAAAATTCCTACAAAATGTGCCAACTCTAAAAGGAAAGATTTCATAGACAAAATCCAAAATAAAAAAGGGGATGGAAGAACATAAATATCCCCTTTTGTTCTTTTAGCAAAGAGGATTGGATCTATAATTTTTTTGGTGAAGAGAACTGGATCAGGATGTTTACTCTTTTCTTCACCGAAAAAACATAGCAAGATCAGACGGACACCTTCTCTTTGAATTCCAAACTTAGAGAGCTGTCTCTCTAGACACTGAGAAGTGACTTGCCTAGGGTCACATAGTGTATATATATATATCTGAGCCAGTACTTGGTTAGCAAACTTTCTATCTACTATTCCATATTGTCTTCATAATCTATTTTTTTAAATAAATTTAATCTAACTCATTATTTCCTTTTAAAAAACACATTTGAACAACAGCAATGAATTTATATGCTTCTATTAGGCAAAGATAATTTTATTTATTGAAGTTGTGAGAAATACTGAAAAGCTGCGTTTCCTCAGAGTATTTGCAAGCTTTGAGATAATGTAGGTTAATGGATACCACTGACCAAGAGGCTTTCAGAATGTGAGAGGTTAAGGAAGGTTAAGATTCCACAGAATAATTAAGTGATCAATAGAAGCCTTGAGCAAAAGTGAAATTGGGGAGTTAGGAAGGCACAGGTGGATTCAGCTCATCAAAAAGAGCATTGTGGTTTTGAGAAAAACCACAAACTTAAAATATTAGCCCCCATCCAACCCAAACTAGTTGGGGTCAATGACATAACTTGACCAAATCACTCTTGTGCCTGCATAATAGGCTAATTGAATATTAAACAATTAAATAAACACCTTGCAAGAGGAGTTTTCCACCATTTATGATGAGGGAGGGATTTTATATATATATATATATATATATGTTTATATATAAAGTGGGTGTATCAGAAAGATCGTAACCAGGAAGTCTCTGAAGGGAGGGATTGTGCCAAACTAGCAAATTTAAAACTTCTCCCACTTCCGGGCTCAGAGCCCCCTCTTCCTGAAAAGGAGCAGAGTCCACTCTGGCCAGAAACATAAAGTGATTCCTTAAGATTCTTCTCTAATAAATTTTTCTCAATATCCAATTTTCAGTGTCAAGACTGTATTTCTAACTGGAAACTGGAGTTTGGAAAATAAGTTGTGGTATATAAATGTTATGGAATATTATTGCTCTGTAAGAAATGACCAACAGGAGGAATACAGAGAGGCCTGGAGAGACTTAAATCAACTAATGCTGAGTGAAACGAGCAGAACTAGGAGATCATTATACACAGCAACAACAAGACTATATGATGATCATTTCTGATGGACATGGCTCTCTCTTCAACAATGAGATGATCCAAACCAGTTCCAATTGTTTGGTAATGAAGAGAACCATCTACACCCAGGGAGAGAACCATGGGAACAGAGTGTGGTTTACAACATAGCATTTTCACTCTTTTTGTTGTTTGCTTGCATTTTATTTTGCTTTTCTTTTTTTCTTGTGTGGCACGATATTTGTATAAATATGTACGCATAAATTGGATTTAATACATATTTCTACTATGTTTAACATATATGGAACTACTTGCTATCTAGGGGAGGGTGTGAGGGAAGTGGGGGGATAATTGGAACACAAGGTTTTGCAGGAGATAATGTTGAAAAATTGTCCACTCATATATTTTGAAAAATAAAAAGCTTTAATTTTTTTTTAAAAAGGAGTGTATTTCTAACAAAGGAGTTTCTCTTTTTGAATCTAAAAGATAGATAAAAGCTAGAAGGTGCAAACTGGATTGTTTATCTTTTAATTACTAACCTTTGCAGCCTTTACTAGCTTGCACGTAAAATTTTATAATTTGGAATAATTGCTACCAAAAAAATTACAGTATGTTTAATTTTCTGTCAGATATTCCACAGAGTATTAATTATGCACATAAATGCAATTTTTACTAAAACAGGAAACAACTCTTCAGGCTGTTTTCAAGTTGAAGGTAGCTCCTCTTTATTCCCTCAGAAGCAGTCCTCATCCAAAGAGATTCTTTTTTCTAATTCCCCTTGGACATTCTCCAGAAGAACTGGTTCAGTATCTCACGTTGTTTTAAAACAAAGAACAAATTTTTCTGCATTTTTATATTTTCTTGATCTATTCATCTGAGGAGTTACCAGGAATGCCAGAGCATTAGTTTTTGCTGAAAAATTTGGAGGGCTAGCATCACTTAACAATATCCAAAATAAAAGTTGACCCTCTTTCTTTGTCTTTCAGAAATTATAGGAAAAATAAATGGGACAATTAACCTGCCCTCTCACTGAGAGGAATGACAATCCGTATGACACATTTTCCAATTTAGCTTGTATTTACTGAGCACACAACTATATATTGACAGTAGGCTAGGCAAGATGGTATATAAGAGAAACTGAAGGTATAATCTCTACTCTAAAGAGAATGGTAATTTCTTTTTAAAATTTTTTTATTAAAGCTTTTATTTTTCAAAACATATGCATGGACAATTCTTCAACATTAACTCTTGCAAAACCTTGTGTTCCAATTTTCCCTCCCTTTCCCCAAGCCCTCCCCTAGATGGTAATTTTTCCAATATATGTTAAACATGGTAAAAAAAATATTAAATCTAATGTATGCATACATATTTATATAATTATTATATAATTGAATCAAATCAAACTAGAGAAGAAGAAGAAGAAAAAGAAGAAGAAGAAGAAGAAGAAGAAGAAGAAGAAGAAGAAGAAGAAGAAGAAGAAGAAGAAGAAGAAGAAGAAGAAGAAGAAGAAGAGAGGAGGAGGAGGAGGAGGAGGAGGAGGAGGAGGAGGAGGAGGAGGAGGAGGAGGAGGAGGAGGAGGAGGAGGAGGAGAGGGGAAGGGGGAGGGGAAGGAGAGGGGAAGGGGGAGGGGGAGGAGCAGAGGGAGGAGAAGGAGAAAGAAGGAGCAGGAGAAGGAGGAGAAGGAGAAGGAGGAGAAAATTCAAGTAAACAACAATGAAAAGAGTGAAAATGCTATGTTGTGAACTACATTCAGTTCCCACAGTCTGGGTGTATATGTCTTTCTTCATCACAAGATCATTGGAACTGGTTTGAATCATCTCATTGTTGAAGAGGGCCATGTCCATCAGAATTGATCATCATGTGGTATTTTTGTTGAAGTATATAATGACCTCCTGTCCTGCTCTTTTCATTCAGCACCAGTCATCCTGCTGGTCGTTTCTTACAGAACAATAATATTCCATAACATTCATATACCATAACTTATTCTGCCATTCTCCAATTGATGGGCATCCATTCATTTTCCAGTTTCTAGCCACTACAAAAAATGCTGCTGCAAACACTTTTGCACATATGGATCCTTTGCCTCCTTTAATATTTCTTTGGGATACAAACCTAGTAGCAGCACTGCTGGGTCAAAGGGTATGCACAGTTTGATAACTTTTTGAGCATAGTTCCAAATTACTCTCCAGAATGGTTGGATTCTTTCACAACTCCATCAACAATGCATCAGTGTCCCAGTTTTCCCACATCCCCTCCAACATTCATCATTATTTGTTCCTGTTATCTTAGCCAATCTGACAGGTGTGTAGTGGTATCTCAGAGTTGTCTTAATTTGCATTTCTCTGATCAATAGTGATTTAGAACACTCTTTCATATGATTAGAAATAATTTTAATTTCTTCATCTGAGAATTGTCTGTTCATATCCTTTGACCATTTATCAATTGGAGAATGGAGTGAATTCTTATAAATGAGTCAAGAGAATTGTAATTTCAATGAAGATGTAAGGTGGACATAAAAAGCTAGATGATATTGACGAGTGGAGCCCTGAAACGCTAAAACTCCTTGAAGGACAGATTCTCCTTGAATCCAGCCTCTGTAGGAGACCCTGCCTGAGAGAAACATCCTAACAGCTTCATTCTATTTTCCCGAGAGGATAACAGTCTCTACTTGATAACACTCACTACTGATTAAGCTTCCCATTGAATTGAAAGATCAAGCCTAGAAATTCTGTTTAATTCTATTCAAATTCCAGCTCAAACTGACCAGCCCCTATTAGGAGCAGGCCTTGCCTTGTAGCTAAGGCTTCTATTATAAAAAGAGCCAATTTTAAATTCATTCTTTGCAGCGGACCTAACATACCAAAACATGCCATGCCATGCTATGCCAAGGAAACCTCTGCCCACTGAAATAATATTTTCTTTCAGCATTACCCTCTTTTTATCTCCCTCACCTATTTCCCTAACAAGACTTTATATCTCTCTGTCGGGACCTTGCCACTAAGGTATCCAGAGGGCAGAGTCTAGGAGTAAGGGGAAGAATGTAAGAGAAGCTTGGGAGAAGCCAAGGAGTCTACCAGACTAACCAGACCTCTGACTTGTCTAAAGATATGCTAATCAAGACAATCTCAGAGATTGGGACAGGATGATTGCGTTACTAACTATGGAGGCTGAGGAGCTAATTAAGAGTTCTAGTTTCACATCATTATTTGCCAATAAGACATTCTGGAAAAACTGAACTTTAGCATTTCCTGACAAGGGAGCAGAATGAGCTGGTTTAGAATTCACATCAATGCTACTTCTTATTCTAATTCCTACTAAAAACCTCTCCTCTATGCCTCTGACACTGTTTTCTTATTATTTTCTGTCTTCCTGTTAAGTGTCTTTCCCTAATACTTTCTCCATTTCTGTGCTAAACTCTATCCCTTTGTTTCTCATACCATATCAAGGTTTCTCTCTCTCTCTCTCTCTCTCTCTCTCTCTCTTTCTCTTCTCTCTCCTCTCTCTCTCTTTCTCTCTCTCTCTCTCTCTCTCTCTCTCTCTCTCTCTCTCTCTCTCTCTCTCTCTCTCTCTCTCTCTCTCTCTCTCTCTCTCTCTCTCTCTCTGTCTCTCTCCCCTACCTCCATCACTTAAAAAGGCAAAGAACCAATTGTGCCAAATCATGCTTCCCAAATGACTAATTTTTAATCCTTACTAGACACATATATATTGTGCTTGAGAACCTGAGAAGATTTATATAAACTGATTCAGAGTCTAGTTAATAGAACCAGAATAATTTATACAATGACTGAAATAATATCATGAAATCAATTTTTAAATTTTTAAATAGCAGTTTTTAAAAGCTTATAAATTCTGTTCGATTAAATTGCTAATCATAACTTCAGAAGATCAACTATGAAACATGATCATCATCTCTTAACAACAACAAAAAAATCAAAATCAAAATGTTCTGGACTAGAATTGCAGAATAAGACATACATTTTCAGACTCAATAAAAATGTTGCTTTACTTTTCTTCACTATATTCTTTTTTGACAGACAGCATGGCATTGTGGATAGAGAAGGCCTTGTAGCCAAGAAGACCCAAACTCAAATCCTGTTCTAATAGCTTGGTAGAGGAAGTTCTCCTCTTGGAGTTCCCTAACATTGACATCACAGATTCAGTCCCTACCCCTTATACCTTCTTGTTATAAGCAAGTACTCCTGTTTGGGAAGAAAGGACTGGTGGGTAGTGATAGAGATGGAAAGAAGGAAAAGTATTAAACATTTTTAAGAAAGCACATGTAAGAAGACAGAGGTTTAAAAGGGAACACATACACAAGGCAATTTTGTCACTGTTGTTTAACATACAATTTTTTAAATAGTTTTTATTTACCAGATATATGCATAGGTAATTTTACAACATTGACAATTGCCAAACCTTTTGTTCTAATTTTTCCCCTCCTTCCCCTCCCCTCCAGATGGCAGGTTGACCAATACATGTAAAATATAACATACAATTTTTTAAATTAATTTTAAAATATTTCTTAAGCTTAAAACATTTCTTAAGTTTTTTTAAGTCTATGCTAGGCATTGGGCTAAAAAAGAGCTACAGGCACAATAATCCAGACAATCTATGAGGTTATATTCTCATAAGTGAAAGCAAAATATAAGGAAGTGATAGCCAGGAAAGGTGTTTTGCATTGGAAGTTACAGAAATGTTTGTAGAGTCTCCGAACAATTGATATGTACTTTCTATGAATGGTAGTGTTAATTTGATTATTGTCCCTTTTTTTAAGCTAAAGGTAGAAATGGGGAGGCAAATATAGAATTTCATGATGAGTCTGGATGGGTTGAACTTTCATAAATCAAGAACATAAAGTTTCATGTTGGAAGCTGGAGTACCTGATAGAAAAAAAAGTGGCTAATATACACAATAGTATAGTGGATGATTTCTGAACTGTATGTAATAAAAATTCACAATTTAATATACCATATTTTTTTATTTTGAATGTCAAAATATTCATGCTTGCTAAATTTATAGTAGCAAAGAATTTTTTTAAAAAGCCCACTATGAATGTTTTTGATAAAGGTCTCATTTCTAAAATATAGAGAATGGAGTCAACTTCATAAGAATAAAATCATTCCTCAACTGACAAATGGGCAAAGGATATCAATAGACAATTTTCAGATGAAGAAATTAAAGTCATTTATAATCACATGGAAAAATGTTCTAAATCTCTATCTATTAGAGAAATACAAATTAAGATTCTCTGAAGTACTACTTCACACCTATCAGATTGATTAAGATGACAGAAAAAAATAATGATGAATGTTAGAGGAGATATGGAAAAACTGATACACTAATTCATTGGTGGCGGAGTTGTGAAATGATCCAGTCATTCTGGAGAGTAGTTTGGAACTATACCCAAAGGCTATAAAACTGTTCATAGGCTTTGATCCAAATTCTCGCTACTGGACTCTGTATCCTAAAGAGATCATAAAAGAGGGGAAAGGACCCACACATGCAAAAATGTTTGTATCAGATCTTTTTCTAGTGGCAAGAAATTAGAAACTGAGTGAATGTTCACCAATTAGGGAATGGCTGAATAAGTTATGGTGTGTGAATGTAATAGAACATTATTTTTTCTATACAAAATAATGAACAGACTGATTTCAGAAAAGTCTGGAAAGACTCACATGAGGGGCAGCTAGGTGGCGCAGTGGACAGAGCACCAGCCTTGAATTCAGGAGGACCTGAGTTCAAATTTGACCCTAGACACTTAACACTTCCTAGCTGTGTGACCCTGGGCAAGTCACTTAACCCCAGCCCGAGGGGGGTGGGGGAAGACTTACATGAACAGATACTAAATGAAGTAAACAGAACCAGGATAATATTGCATTAAATAACAGAAAATTGTGTGACGATCAACTATGATAGACTTAGTTCTGCTCAGCAATGTGATGATCCAAAATAATTCCAATAAATGTAGAATGGAAAGTATCATTGGCATCTAGAGAGAGAACAATGGAGATTGAATGTGGATGGCAGAATAGTGTTTTCACCCTTTTTTGTTGTTGGCTTTTTCTTTCTCATGGTTTTTACCCTTTTGTTCTGATTTTTCTTGCACAACATAACAAATAAGGAAACATGTTTTAAAAGATTGTACATGTATAACCAGCATCAGAAGGGGAAGATAAGAAATGCAGGGAGAAAAAATTCAGAACCCAAAATCTTATAAAAATGAATACTGAAAATTAACTTTACATATATTGGGGAAAATAAAGTACTATTAAGACCGAAATAAATAAAGAGGCACTGTGAGCTAACAATAAGATTATCTGCTCAGGCTCTGTTTGCTGTGTACATAGCCAGAGAAATATTGTGGTATTTCATGCGAGCTACAATACAAAAGATATGGTAGGAGTCTCCAAAGGAACAATTTCTCCCTATGTCTGAGCATATAATGAAAGGGAAAAGGTAGCAAATTCCCAAACATCAACTGAAGTATGGTACATTGTTCAAAATCAATTTCCCTACAACAAAATTGTATTAAGCAGCCACTTACTTTTATATTCTTCATAGTGTAAGTTACAGGACTACAGGATTTTCTCTACACAGGAGCCCTTTCTTTAATTTGGTAAGAGATAAATAGGCAGGTGATACGAGATAGAATGGTTACTCAGGATACAATCTTTGTAGAAGGTAGGGTATATTTACTAAATGAAATATTAAATTACATTAAAATTATAAAGCTGGTCCTAGAAATATCTGAAATATAAAGTCAACCGGCACTTAATTGAGGGCACACTGTGTGCCAAGCACTATGCTAAATAGAGAAATAAAGAAAGACAAAAGAGAGTTCCTATCCTCAAAGAAATCACCTTCTAAAGGGGGAAGCAACATGTAAATACCAAGGTACACACAAGATATAGACAGAATAGATGGAAGGTAATCTCCGAAGAAAAGCATTTCTCAGTCATGCTTATTATCCTTGTTCTCAGTTTAACTCACTACCTTTGCACCAGTTTTTAGCACCTACAGATTCACTTTTGTTAAATGCTTTTGCTAGAAGAGAGCCCTGTTCCCCCACATTTTAATTATCCAACATATACATTCTACTGGACAACATATTTCATGAACCCAGAAGTCCAGTCAGACATAAGTTCTCTGTTCCCAGGACTTTAGCAGATAGTGTCAAGTGAACAAATATTTATTTAGTGACTATTATGTTGTTGAGAGTGAAAGACACTCCAACAAAGTTAGTGTTCCCAGGCTAGTGTCCCAGGTATGGTGAAAGATTTTGTAAACTCAGTTTGTCTCCAACTTAGGGACAAAGATTTATTACACTGGCCACAGCAGGCTAAATTCCAAAATGGACCAGGAGAAAGAAGAAAATTTACAGGAAAAGGACCGAGAGATCTGGTGCTTCATGTCACTGATATGCTAATTTTATTATGTCCCTCAATATTGAATTTTATGGTCTAGAGGTGGAAAACAGAAGAGATCTCACCATTTGTCTCATAAACCCTATTATCACAGAGCAGCAGATAACAGCATTATCTGTGGAACTACAGCACTGTCCGGGCCCCATGGCTTCAGGGGTACTGCCACATTTCCCCTAGAAGCTGTATCCAATCAATGTGACCAACACTGTTTTGTACTGGAGACATAAAGAAAAGTGAAATACAGTCCTTGCTCTCAAGGAGCTCACAATTTAAATAGGGAGAATAAATGCAAACAACTATGTGTAAATGAAATTTATAAATGATAAATTAGATATAACCAACAGAATGATGCCATTAGTATTAAAGAGAATTCAAAATGGCTTTCTTGAAGAAAGACAGGTAAGTCAAGAGACAGAGATGAAAGAGAAAATTCTAGGCATTTATGGAAAATGTTTTATTATATTGTTCAGAAATTTTATAAATTATTATAGTTTTAATCTAACTTTAAGTAACTAGAGTATTTGAATCCAGAATGTCATTCTAAACTTACTAACTCTATTAGAATCCTATTAGAATATATAAAGAGAATTTGGGGTTCCCTCAGGTTTGGGATCCATTCAAAATATGTAGGTTATTATATACTCAGGTCTTCTTTTACATCTTTGTTTTGGGTTTACTTGTTTTGAATTGATCCATCCAAATTTGTGTTTTGGATTATCTTTGTGTTTTGAGTTTTATTCAAATTTTATTGAATGTTTACATTTGCTGATATCCATATCAATTTAATTTACTTTCAAAGTGCTCTCTTAGCTAAATTGCTTAAATGCATGATGTGTGGTTCATGTATTATTAATTCATTGTCACATAGTAAGTCTCTAGTGAAGGGTAAACATTGTATAATTTCTCAAAGTACGTTTTAATAAGATGATTTGGACTATTAAGCTAAAAATTACCAATGAAAATCCCAGTACACAAACTAGTCAAAGATGGCAGAACTACAGGGTTAAAGAGAAATCAGATTTTTCACATACTCGTCCAAAAGAGAAAGTAAAGACAGTTTTTGAAAAGCACAAAAAAAAAAAAAAAAAAAAAAGAATCAACAAAAATTTTAAATGAGCAAATCAGAGTGCTGACACATGTTTTTAAATTTACAGAACAACTGAATCAGCTAAAGCACCAGAAGCAATCCAGATGGGGGGAAAAAAAGCCATGTATGATATCCTGATATCTGTCTTCAAATGGATAAAAGATACATTCAAGGAAGTAAGATAAGAATCGATACCGGAAAGAAAACCATAAGACCAAATAAAAGAAAAAATTGAAGAACGTTTAAAATCATAAGAATAACAATAAAATGGGGAGGGGGGAGCTAAGAACAATGAAAAGGAAATAATAAAGAAAATGGCCAACATATAAATTATTTTTTTAAAAATCTCAAAAAAAAACCCAGAGTAATTTAATACCAGCTTGAATCAGCTCTACTACAAAGACTAGATACTACTGCTGTATTTCAAAAGATTTCAAAATGCTGAGGGTTTGACAATTCTCACTGTCATTTGTGAAGAGACCATTTTCTTGTAATGGTTGGTGAGAGACTAAGTGAAGTACAGAAAAAGAGAATAAAAAGAATTATTTAACCATTATCTCATGAAGAAGGTGAAAAAGAACTCTTAAAAGAAGATTTTTGCTGGGTATCTTGAGATAATTGAATGGTGAAACTGTGATAGATTCGTGAAAAGAAATTTTGTTATAGTGATAGTAAAATTTTGTTCAAGATCTTTCTTATGACAAACATAGCAGCTAATAATTAATTTAATATTATTGTAAATATCTTGATAATAAATTGTATAGCTAGTTACTTTAATATTCATTTAAGCCCAAAAGATTAGGGGGTTGATATATAAATATGAATCATATAAAGAAATATGGGCAACTGTGTATAAATATCTAATAAACTAGAGCATGGATTACAATCTAATTATTAGAATAATTAATAAGAGAGATGTTCAATTTTAGTAATTAATTAAGAAATATCCAAACATATGATGAAAAATGAGTACCATAGTAAATCAAGTAATAGGCTAAGGAATTGCCAACAAATATAGATGAACCTGGATAATAATGTTACATATGAGCATCAGCCCCTCCATTACACTTTTATATCTCACAATCATTATTTGCATAATGATTTTCTCCAGGAAAGAGATACAAAACAGAAGAGATAGCCACAAATTCACCTAGACCAGTACATGTGCTCAAATCTCCATAGGTAAATAGTCCCTATGTGTACTAGCATGGGAGAAGGCTTCTGAGGCCCTCATTATAGCCCATTCCCAGATCCTCAAATATTCTTTTTTTTTTTAATTTAGTATTTCATTTCCCCCCAGTTCCATGTAAAAACAATTTTTAGCATTTGTTTTTAAAACTTTGCATTCCAGATTCTCTCTCTCTTCATCCCTTTCCATCCCATCTCCATTGAGAAGGCAAGCAATTCAATATAGTAGTTATACATATTATAGTCATGTAAAACATTTCCATAAAAGCCACGTTGTATGGGATGGAAAAGGGAGGAAGAGAAATTTGGAACACAGGGTTTTGCTGGGATGAATGTTGAAAACTATCTTTGCATATATTTTGAAAATAAAAATCTATTATTTAAAAATTAAACAATTAGAAAAAAGAAAAAAGATATTGATAAAAACAAGAAAAAAGCCACATTGTAAAAGACAGCATAGATCTCTCCCATTCCACCAAAAAAACTCAAGAAAAATAAAAAAAAAATTTTTTAATTATGTTTTTCATCAGAAGTCCTACAGAATCTTCTAAGATCATTGTACTGCTGAGAATAGCTAAGTCATGCACACATAATACGTTTTGCTTTGCATCAGTTCACGGAAGTCTTTCCAGGTTTTTCTACCTGCTCATCATTTCTTATAGCACAATAGTATTCCATTCACAAACCTTAATTTGTTTCCCATTTTCTTTGCCCCCAGAAAAGAGATGGTGTAACATGCCCTCCTGGCAGTTACAATTACTAGTCTGTCCGAGGCCCAACAGAGTACCTTTGACCACTGACCTTTGCAGTGTCAACTCTACCCGGCTCGCCTCCTCTGAGGCCTTCAAAAGTCTCTGGCCACAATTTCTTGAATCTATAATTTAATAACCAGTAGCACGCTCAAGGGCAGCCACATGTAATCTTAAAAGCCTTCATTATACCTACTCACATAATGCCCTGACTTGATGCCTTGACTTATTGGTTCTCTAGTGAACACCTGGTCAGAAGACCCACATGTTCACTACCAAACTTCTTACCTCTCTGGGCTATCTATCCACTTGGCTTGGCTAGGCTACCCCAGGTTAGGGAGCCAGGTTAGAGAGAGCAACTGTTGTCTGCAGTGAGCTTATAAAGGGCCTGTGAGGTCACACACACAGCCAATCAGCAAGAGAGCTGTCACCCATTACAAAGCTATCTCAGTATGGCCAAGATCCCACCCACAGGGCAGTCCTAATATCCACAGAGATTACTTCAGGGCCACTCAATCTCCTATTGCACTGTGGCGCCACCCATTTAAAGGGCCCTTACAAGATGGCATAAATATTTTTGTCCATATAGATGCTTTTCCTTTTTTTCATCTCTTTTGGGACACACACCTAATAGCATTATTGCTAGGTCAAAGAGCTTGTGTGGTTTTATAGTCCTTTGTGCATAATTCTCCAAATTGTTCTACAGAATGGTTGAATCAATTAACAATTCCACCTACAATACATTAATGTTTTATTTTTCTTACATTCCCTCCAACATTTGTCATTTTCCTTTTCTGGCCCATTAGCCAATCTAATAGGTATGAGGGAGTACCTCAGAATTATTTTAATTTTCATTTCTCCAATCAATAGTGAGTTATAGCATTTTTATATGGTTATATATAGCTTTGATTATTTCATCTGAAAAATGTTCATATATTTCAATATTTATCAGTTGGGGAATGGCTCTTATTTTCATAATTTTGACTTAGTTCCCTATACGTTTGAGAAATGAGGCCTTTATCAGAGAAATTATCCTGAAAATTGTTTTCATAATTACTATTGCTAACTGTATTCCCCCATTTATTTTATTCTGTCCCTATTTTTCCACCGTCCTTTCCCTTTTGCTTCTGACTTCTCCTTCCTCTAATCTGCCCTCCTTATTACCATCACCCCCTATCCCTTTCTTGTAGGGTAAGATAGAATTCTATACCGAATTGAATGTGCTTGTTATTCCCTCTTTGAACCAATTCTAATAAGAGTAAGCTTTACTCATTTCCTACTCTCCTCCCCCTCTTCCCTTTCATTGTAAAAGCTTTTTCTTACTTCTTTTATGTGAGATAATTTATTCTATTCTACCTCTCCCCTTCCCTTTCTCCCAGCACATTAGTCTCTCATCAGTCAATTTTAATTTTTTAGCTATCATCCCTTCACATTCAAATCACAACTATGTCCCATCTACATATATTCCTAACTAGTAATTAGAAAGTTCTGGTGAGTTTTAATTATCATCTTCCCATGTAAGAATGGAAACAATTATGATTTCCCTTTTCTGTTTACCTTTTTATGCTTCTCTTGAATTTTATATTTGAGAATGTTATGGAATATTATTGTTTTATAAGAAATGATCAACAAGATGATTTCAGAGAGGCCTGGAGAGACTTACATGAACTGATGCTCAGTGAAATGAGCAGTACCAGGAGATTATTATACACAATAAGATTATACAATGATCAATTATGATGGATTCAACTCTCTTCAACAATGAGATGATTCAGACCAGTTCCAATAGTCTTGTGATGAAGAAAGCTATGAAGAAAGCTATCTGCACCCAAAAAGAACAGTAGGAACTGAATGTGGACCACAACATAGTATTTTAACTCTTTTTGTTGTTATTTGCTTGCATTTGATTTTCTTTCTCATTTTTTTTCTTTTGGATCTGATTTTTCTTGTGCAGCATATTTCTGGAAACATATATAGAGGAAGTGCCCATGTTGAACACATATTGGATCACTTGCTAACTGGGGGAGGGAAAAGGGAAGGAAAAAGACAAAAAAACAGGGTTTTGTGGGAGTGAATGTAAAAAATTATCCATGCATATATTTTGAAAATAAGAATCTATATTTTTTTTAAATTTGCATTTTAAAGTCAAATTTCCTATTCATCTCTGTTCTTTTTAGGAAGAATATTTGAAAATCCATTATTTTGTTGAATATCTATTTTTCCCCTAAAGGATTACACTCAGTTTTATGGTTAGATGATTCTTAGTTATGCCTACAGGAATATCAGTTCCAAGCTCTCTGGTTCTTTAATGTGCAAGCTACTAAGACTTGTATTATCTTGATCCCAGATTCTGTCTGCTTCCAATATTTTCTCCTTGACCTACGAGTTCTGGAATTTGGCTATAATTTTCCTGACTGATCAGTAGTTCTTTCAATTTCTATTTTACCCTGTGGTTATAGAATATCAAAGAAACTCCTTGATAATTTATTTAAAGATGATGTTTAAGTTCATTTTTTTTATAATGGCTTTCAGGCAATCCAATAATTTTTAAATTATCCCTACTAAATCTATTTTCCAACTCAGTTATGTTTCCAATAAAATATTTCACATTGTCTTCTATTTTTCTTTTTTTTAGTTTTGTTTTATTACTTCTTGATTTCTTATGAAATTAGCTTTCATTTCTATTTTTGAAAGAATTTTTTTCTTTAGTAAACTTTTGTATCCTTTTCCATTTAGCCAGTTTTGCTTTTTTTAAGGCATTCTTTGCATTGGCTTTTTGTATTTCCTTTACTATTTGACTTAAGTCTGTTTTTAAAGTAGGTTTTGTTTTATTTGGGGGTTTTTAAGTATTTTTGGTGTCTTATTTGCCAAGGTATTGACTCATTTTTCATGGTTTTCTTACATCACTCTCATTTTTCTTCCCAATTTTTTCTCTACTTCTCTTACTTGATTTTCAAAATCCATTTTGAGCTCTTCCATGGCCTAAGACAAACTGATATTTTTCTGAGAGGCTTTGGATGTAGGAGCTTTGACTTTATCATCTTGTCACCATAATAACTTTCTGTGGTTAGAAATTTTTTCTGATCAGTGGCATAGGTTAGGTTCACAGGACAAGATAGTGAATAAAAATAGCAATCTAATCTTTGACAAACCCAAAGATCCCAAATTTTGGGATAAGAATTCATTATTTAACAAAAACTGCTGGGAAAACTGGAAATTAGTATGGCAGAAACTAGGCATGGACCCACATTTAACACCACATACTAAGATTAGATCAAAATGGGTCCAAGATTTAGGCATAAAGAACGAAATCATAAATAAATTGGAGGAACATGGGATGGTTTACCTCTCAGACTTGTGGAGGAGGAAGGAGTTTGTGTCCAAGGGAGAACTAGAGACCATTATTGATCACAAAATAGAACATTTCGATTACACCAAATTAAAAAGTTTCTGCACAAACAAAACTAATGCAAACAAGATTAGAAGGGAAGTAACAAATTGGGAAAAAATTTTTACAGTTAAAGGTTCTGATAAAGGCCTCATCTCCAAAATATACAGAGAATTGACTTTAATTTATAAGAAATCAAGCCATTCTCCAATTGATAAATGGTCAAAGGATATGAACAGACAATTTTCAGATGATGAAATTAAAACTATTTCCACTCATATGAAAGAGTGTTCCAAATCACTATTGATCAGAGAAATGCAAATTAAGACAACTCTGAGGTATCATTACACACCTGTCAGATTGGCTAAAATGACAGGAACAAATAACGATGAATGTTGGAGGGGCTGTGGGAAAACTGGGACACTGATGCATTGTTGGTGGAGTTGTGAAAGAATCCAACCATTCTGGAGAGCAATCTGGAATTATGCCCAAAAAGTTATCAAAATGTGCATACCCTTTGACCCCAGCCATACTACTACTGGGCTTATACCCCAAGGAACTACTAGAGAAGGGAAAGGGTCCTGTATGTGCCAAAATGTTTGTGGCAGCCCTTTTCATAGTGGCTAGAAGCTGGAAGATGAATGGATGTCCATCAATTGGAGAATGGTTGGGTAAACTATGGTATATGAATGTTATGGAATATTACTGTTCTATAAGAAATGACCAACAGGAGAAATACAGAGAGGCTTGGAGAGACTTACATCAACTGATGCTGAGTGAAACGAGCAGAACCAGAAGATCATTATACACTTCAACAATGATACTGTACGAGGATGTATGCTGATGGAAGTGGATTTCTTCAACATAGAGAAGAGCTAATCCAATTCCAATTGATTAATGATGGACAGAACCAGCTACATCCAGAAAAGGACTGGGAAATGAATGTAAACTGTTATTTTTACCTTCTGAATCCAATTCTTCCTGTGCAACAAAAAATTCGGTTCTACACACATATATTGTATCTAAATTATACTGTAATATATTTAACATATATAAGACTGCTTGCCATCAGGGGGAGGGGGTTGGGGGAGGAAGGGAAAAAATCTGAATAGAAGTAAGTGCAAGGGATAATGTTGTAAAAAATTACCCATGCATATGTACTTTCAAAAAATGTTATAATTATAAAATAAAATAAAAAATTAAAAAAAAAAAAAAAAAAAAAAAAAAAAAAAAGAAATTTTTTCTGTTATTTGCTCATTTCTTTGGACTATTATTTGATTTTTAATTCTTGGTTAAAGTAGGGCTCTGCTTTCAGGGTGGAGGGTACACTTCTCCAAGCTTCAGAGTTTTTGTGCAACTGTTTTCAGAGATACATCTAGGGACCTATAAGTTTTCAATTCTCCCAAGATGATATGATCTAAGAAGAGGTGTGTTTACTACTTTCCTGGCCTGTGCTCTGGTATATAAGCAGCTACTTTTCTGCACTGGAGCTGTGAGGAAAGGCCCCACTCCACTATGGTCACAAACTCTGGTGTGTTAATGCTCTTCCTTCCCCTGGCACTGCCATTCAGGACTGCAAACTCTATCCAGGCATGGGCAAAGCAAGAGTGTCCTGCTTCAATGCTAGTAGAGAGATCCATGTAATCTCCTTCTGGCCAATTATTTGATTCCCCTTACCATTTCTGGGCTAAGACCTCCAGAAGCCACCACTGCTGCTGCTGATTCAGTGGCTCCCAAGGCCTGCTCCTAGCTTGCTGGGGCTGGTCTGTGCTCCACACTCTCCCTATAGTTTCACTCCATCTATTTATGGGTTTTGACACTCTGTAATTTTGTGGAGTCATTATTTAAAGGGAAAATTAGAAGGGTTAAGGGAGAGCTCAGGTGAGTACCTGCCTTTATTCTACCATTGTGGCTTCGCCTCTCTATATTAGTGAGCCTTGACTATTCTCAGAAATTCAACTAAGTCCATCCTCTCATCCCATTGGTAACAAAATTAAAGACTGAAGAGGTTAAGCAATGTACTCAAAGTCACAAAAATAACAAGTGTCAGAATCTAAATATATGTAGAGAAAATAATGAAAACAAGCAAAGAATATATTTTTCTTTTCGGTGTTCTTGAAACTTAAACAAAAATTAATCATGTGCTGAGCCACAGAAAAGACAAAAACAAAAATGAAAAAAAACAATGATTCTATAAATTTTATTTATACAACATAATATATTAAAACTAAAAATAAATTATTCTTCAATGAATAAAATGTATAGTTCATATGGCGATTAAAATGTAATTTATTAAATGATGACAAGGTAAAAGAGAAAATTGTAAAAAACAACAAATTATATCAAGGGAAAGAAACAATATATATGACATATACGAAAATCTCTGGGATTAAACCAAAGCTATATTAGGCAATCAATGTCAATATCAATAAGAAAGAGAGAAAGTTAACAAATTGAGTTTGCATTTAAAAAAACTTAGATAAGGTATAGATAAGGTATATGCAAAAATAAAACAAGAGGAATGCAAAGATCAGAATAGAGATTTATACAATTGAGAAAATGAATAAATAAAGTGTTAAATTCAATTGAAGAACAAATAGAGATCTTAAATAATCCAATATCTGAAAAAAAAAAAAAAATAGAACTAGCTATATAAGAACCACAAAAGAAGTAGAAAAAAATTCTCCTGATCCTGATGGATTCCCAGGAGAACTCTATCATTACTTTTAGAGAAAAATTAGTACCAATATGATGCCAATTATTCTCAAAAGTTGATATAGAAATCCCCCAATGTGATTCCTTTTATAAGACAAGTATAGAGCTAATACCTAAAGTGAGAAAAGAAAACATAGAGTGATATCATTAGTGAATATTGATTCAAAAAAATAAAATAAAATTCTGTCAGACAACAGCTATTCATTCAAGAAGTCATCCTTCATAATCAAGTTGGATTTATACCTAGGATACAAGGATGGCTCAACATTAGGAAAATAATCAATATAATTAATCATTTTTAAAAATATCTAAAACCAGATGATTATCTCAATAGCTGGAAGAGATTTGATGAAGTACAATTATTTTTGCCTAAAAATATAAAAATGCTAAAAGGCATAGTCAAAGAGGAATCTTTTTTGATATCATTAAAAAAAATTATCTAAACCTAAAAGTAAGCATGATGTGCAATGGGGATACACTAGAGCCTTCCAATGAACAGGAGACTAAAGCATTCTATCTTCTTTATTTAACATAGTTCTGTAAGTCCTAGCAATAGCAAGAAGATAAAGAAAAATTAAAGGCATAAAACTGTTATGATTTTTGCAAAGTACTTATGTACTTAGTTCACATCTTTAAAGGTGTTTGCTCATTGGTCCACACATTAGACTTCATACCTTTAGAGAGCATATAAAAGGACAAGCTCACTGGGAGGGGATGGAGAGCCAAGATTCAGTCAAGGAGAGGACTTCCCTGGAGAACTTCAGGGGACTTGGGAGGAGAGGACTTTGGGAGATTCAGAACTAGTATTGATTTCCAGGAGATTCACAAGGCAGAAACCCACAATCCCACACTCTTGGATGCAGAGTCAGATTCATTCCCACTTCAATGTTTGTGCTGCCTACAGGCATTCTGACAAGAGCACTAGAACGAAGGAGAGAGGAAAGCCTCCAGAAAACTAGACAAGCCCCAAGTGAAAGAGATAAGAATTTGGAAGAGACAATATTTGAAGGATACAATAAAGGATCTGGACTTTAACTCCTGGCTGCATTTGGGACTATGAAACTGAACTGAAACTAAGGCTGCCTTCAGAAGCTCCCCAAGAAACCTGCCCCCAAGAGAACAATTATGATTTAGAGAAACAGAACATTACATAAAACTACGTAGAAAGAAGATATAATCTCTCCTTGAGGTTGATGATATAGTTTACTGAGAAAATGCTAAGAAATCAGAAAAGATACCAATTAAAATAATCAGTAGCTTCAGCAAAGTTATAGGCTAAAAAGTAAAGCCTCAAAAACCAATAATATTTCCATATAACAATAAAATCTGGGACAATATTAGAAAGAGGAATCTCATTCTATATAATATTTCATAAAATATTTGAAGATCCATCTATCAAAGGACATAAAGTACTTATGTAGATTCAATTAGAAAGTGTTCCTTAAAAATATTAAGATCAATTTGAATAGCTGGAGTAAGATTCAGTACTAATAGCTAGGCCATGCCAATATAATAAAAATGACAAAACTACCAAAGTTAACTTACAATTTTGATGCTATATGAATTAAATTATCAAAGGGACCCTTTATGGAGCTCAAAATAGCAAATTCATCTGGAAAAAAAAATGAGATTATCAAGGGAAATAATGAAAAGAGGTTGGAATGAAGGAAGAATAGCACTTCCAGACCTCAAACTATATTATAAAGCAGCATTCATCAAAACTTTCTAGTATTCGTTTAAAAATGGAGAGAGATCAATAGAATGTACTAGACACAGGAGAATAAGAAACAGCAAAACTTGATAACCCAGTGTTAGATAAACCAGAAAATAAAATTACTTAAGAAATAATTCTCTATTAGATAAAAACTGCTGGAAAGATGAAAAGTACTCTGGCAAAAGATATGCTTAGCCCAATACCTTAAATAAATGGATATACAAACATAATATTAAAGGTTATGCTGCCAAAAAAATCAAGGAAAAATAATCCATATAACTCTTGTAACTATGGATTGTAGATATTTTCATTACCAAATAAGGAATAATACAATTACAGATGATAAAAAAGAACATTTTGATTATATGGAATTGAAAACTACTGCATATCAAAATTAATAGATCCAGGACATAAACAATTGTAATAAATGACCAAATAAAACTGATAAGATAACTCTCTGATAAGAGTTTACCATCAAGGATATATAGACAATTAACAGATATGTATTATCTGTTATGCTGATACACTATGTATGCTGCTACTAACTGCCCTTATAATGATAAAGTTCTTAGGAGTTACAAGAATCATCTTCCCATGTAGGAATGTATATAGTTTTACCTTATTTATTCCCTTATGTTTACCTTTTTATGCTTTTCTTAAGTCTTGTATTTGAAATTCATATTTTCTATTTATCTCTGGTCTTTTCATCAGGAATTCTTGAACGTCCCCTATTTTATTAAAATTCCTCCCCTTTTGCCCTCCCCAGATTATATTCAATTTTTCTGGGAAGGTGATTCCTGGCTTCTACCTTCCAGAATATTATATTCCAAGTCCTCATTCTTTCATGTTGAAGCTGCTAAATCTTTTGTTATTCTGACTTTGGCTCAATGATATTTGAATTGTTTCTTTCTGGCTGCTTGCAATATTTTTTTTTTCTTGACTTGGGAGCTATGGAATTTGTCTCTAATATTCCTATGAGTTTTCCTTTTGGGATTTCTTTCAGGAGGTAATCAGTTGATTCTTTCCATTCCTATTTCATCCTCTAATTCTAGGATATTAGGGCAGTTTTCCTTGATAATTTCTTACAATAGGATGTCTAGGCTCTTTTTTTGATTATAGTTTTCAAGTAGTAAACAATTCTTAAATTATCTCTCCTCAAACTATTTTCCAGGTCAGTTGTTTTCCAATGAGATAATTCACATTTTCTTCTATTTTTTTCATTCTTTTGTTTTATTGTTTCTTGATATCTCCTGGAGTTAGTACTTTTTACTTGGCCCAATTCTAATTTTTAAGTAACTATTTTCTTCAGTGAATTTTTGTATGTTTTCTTTCAATTTGGCCAATTTTCATTTTTAAAGCATTCTTCTCTTCAATGGCTTTTTATGCCTTAAAAAACCTGTTTGGCCTGTTTTGTTTTTTAATGTGTTATTTTCTTCAATATTTTTTGATATCTCCTTTACCGAGTTGTTGATTTTCCTCCCATAATTTTCTTATGTCATTCTCATTTCTTTCTCAAATTTTTCCTCTACCTCTCTTATTTGATTTTTCAGATCTTTTTTGAGGTATGCCAGGAAGCAAAACACCTTTGAGGAAGGACAGAGTGAAAGAAGATAGAGACAGAGAAAAAGGGAGGGAGGGAAAGAAAGAGAAAGAGACAGAGAGAGAGAGAGAGAGAGAGAGAGAGAGAGAGAGAGAGAGAGAGAGAGAGAGAGAGAGAGAGAGAGAGAGAGAGAGAGAGAAATAAGATGGAGGGAAGTTTCCCTGATAAATGTCTCATTTCTCAAATATATAGAGAAGTAAGTCCAAGTATAAGAATATGATATGAGTGGATATGAACAAGTAGTTTTCATCTGAAGAAATCAAAGCTATCTATAATCATATGAAAAAAAAATGTTCTAAAGCACTCTTGATCAGAGAAATGAATATTAGAGCAACTCTGAGGTACCACTTAATACCCATCAGAAATATGACTGAAAGGGAACATGACAAATATTGAAAGGAATATGGTAAAATTGAAAAACTAAAGCACTGTTGGTTGACTTGTAAATGGATTCAATCAGTCTAGAGAACAATTTGGAATTATGCCCAAAGGGCTATAAAACCATATCTACTCATTGAACTAGCAATGTCACTACTAGGTCTGTATCCTAAAGAAATTTTTAAACATAATAATAAGGGAAAACCAAAAGGATCTATACATACAAAAATATTCATAGTAGCTCTTTTTGTGATGGCAAAGAATTAGAGATTGAAGGAATTCTCATCAGCTAGGGAATGGCTGAACAAGTTCTAGTATATGAGTTGGATGAAATACTATTGTTGTAATAAGAAAAAATGAGCAGGGTGTTTTCAGAAAAACATGAAAGACTTATAAGGACTGATGTAGTGGAGGTGAACAGAACCAGAACAGTATATCCAATAACAGCAATAATGTATGATGATCAAATGTGAATGATTTAGCTATTCTTCGCAATACAATTTTCCAAGAACCAATACTGAAGGACTTATGATGAAAAATGCTATACATCTCAAAAAAAAAAAAAAAAAAGAATTTATGGAGTCTGAATCTAGATAGAAGCATACTGTTTTTTACTTTATTTTTCTGAATTTTTTTTTTTTTGGTCTGTGTTTTCTTTTGCAGCAAAACCAATATAGAAATGTTTCACGTGGCTACACGTGCATAATCTATATCACATTGTTTGCCTTCTCAATGAAGGGAGAGAGGAAAGAAAAGAATTTGGAACTCAAAATTTTTAAATGAATGTTAAAATTTCTTTTTACATGTAATTGGGGAAAAAATTAAAAGAAAACACATGTGCCGTTTACTGAGTCATGCACACAGGTGCTAATCTTATTATAGAACAACAAATTAATCAAAACAGCTCAATCATAAAATGGGGGCTTAAAATAAAATGGAATCAATTATACTAAAATGACAAACTTATTTCTACTATCTTGTAAAGGTACTATAACTTATTTTCATTATATCCCCCTACTCTTTTCAGTTCCCTTTTATGTCTTTTCTTCCCTCATTAGAGTGCAAACTCCATGTGGGAGGAGGTATCATTTTTATTTGTTTATATTTGAATCCCCCATACTTAGCACAGTACCAGGCACATTTTATTGTTGCTTAGTCATTTTCAATCATGTCCTACTCTTCATGAATCTATTTAGGGTTTTCTTGGCAAAGTTACTGGAATGGTTTGCCATTTCCTTCTCCAGTTCATTTTACAGATGAGAAAGCTGAAGCAAACAAGGTAAGTCACTTGTGCAGTCACCCAGGTGAAGCCAGATTTGAATTCAGTTCTTCTTGACTTGTTCTGGTATTTTATCTGCCACCTCACTGCTCCAATCAGGCACAGTATAAGCCCTTACTTAATTCTTATTCAAATAGAGCTATTCTTTTGTTCCTTATTCTCGATGTTATTTGACTGTTTGTTCAAGGTGATTAAATTTTTCATTTTAAAAAGTTAAAGAAAATTTCAACCTTCCAAAAGAACATTGTGATACTGACTTTCTCTAATAGTGCTTTTTCTATCTCCTTCATCATAATAGTCTGCAAAGCAAGAGATTCAAAACTAAGCTTCTTGGTTTTGTTCTCCTTTCTAATGAAAGACCACTCACTAAAAGATGATTAGAGGTAACCAATACAGAGAATTTACAGTGCAAAAATTCTCTGGAAAGTTTTCCCCAAGTTACCACTTTTAATAAAGGAGTGCTAAGAAAAGGAAGAAAAAAAAGAAAGCAGAGAGAAGAACAGAAAGTTATCCATCCTGTCATCCTGTCATCCCAAGACCAACTAATTAAAACTAATTTTAGTTTAACTCACTAAAAACCCAATTAACCATTCTCTCTAAGTGTGTGTCCTTCACCCCAGCAAGCTTCCACAAAGTCATAAGTCAGTAATTAGTGAGATTTAGGGAATAATTGGAGCAAGACAAGGATTGTTTTGCTTTCAACCTGTAGGACTGATTTCATAAAAATGAAATAGGGAGCCTGGATTCAGATCCTGGCCCTGTTATTAACCCTCTGGAAGAACCTGGGAAATCTATTCATCTTTGGGGGCTTTATTTTTTTCATCTGCAAAGTCAGGGATATATGTAAAATGGCTACTAAAAAGATACTGCATCTTGCAGCTTTCTCCTTTAGTTCATTTAAATCAGTCTTGTACAGCACAAAATTCCACCTCCAACCCTGCCATAAATTATCCATGACTAATCTAAGACTCTTCCACTCTACCAACTATTGTCCTATGAGTAAAAAACAAAATGTACATTATTCCAACTCTATTACCAATATGTATGTATCACATATGTATTATGTAACTTCATAATCTGTATGTAACTTCAGGCAATTCACCCCTATCTCCCCTCTACCTCTAACCTCAGTTTTCCTATCTATAACTATATGGAGACTAGAACAAATGACTCTTAAGTTTCATTAAACTAAAACATTCCATTAATTTGTGTGTCCACCACATTCTAGAGCCATCTTTTTTTCCATTTCTCAACATGAATCCTTGTCCAATTCATTAAGATTTTCTATATAAAGATATTTTTTGAAAATCATTCTCCTTACATTCTCTAAAGAAAAAAAAAACAGTGAACATACTTTGAAAGGAACCATAACAAAACATAAGAATATAAATACAAAGAAGAAAACAAAACAGAAAACAGAATAGAATAGAATTGTAATTTAACTTAATTTTAATCTCATTTTAATTGAACTTAAAACTAAAAAACCTACAATTAGTGCTTTGCTCTGAGCTATACCCTCCACCCTAGTAGTCTCCCACTTACATGAAAATGTTCTACTAGTTCTCTTGAATGTTGCTCTCACCTTAGGTGCTACCAATCTTTGTCTTTCTCAGTCTTTGAATTGCCTTAGCTTAAGCAGAGACTGCTCATCACAAGTTCAACTTCAAAATGTCTGCATCCAGAGAGACTGCAGGTATTATGACTAGGGGTGGGGAGGGGAAATCTTGACACATATTAATGCTTAAGAGAAGATGCCAAAGAATATAAGAGATAAATTGTTTTATTCCTCCTTTCTTTTTGTTGTTATAACTGGCTATTTGTAACACCTCTGACAACAAATAATAGTTTTCAACCCAGCTTCCAAAATATTGCATACTTCTAAATACAGTTGAAGCATGTTCTATAATGAGATAATTAGCTAAATGTAGTTTAATTGAATATGTTGTAAGGAGATAATGAAGGAGAAAAATTCAAGAAAATTATCCAAATAAATGCATCTAATTAGGAGAGCTAAATTATGACAACCTCATCATATATACATATACACACAATTTAAAGATAAACTACATATATTTCTTCAGATGAATTCAGATCTCCTTGGTGCTTATTTTGATTCTCCTCTTCCTATGCTGAAATATCAAAATCTGAGAAAAACAAAAATAGAAATTAGTGATCTGGCTGGCACAATACCAGGCTCACCCAACTTTTCTTTTCTCCCTTATAACTGCTGTAGGACTAATTTTCTGAAGCAAAGCTACAAAATCTTAAAGTTGGATATATTTCCTTCCTTTCTTAGAAAATCTCAAAAGAAAAGTTTTAAGTTAAATCCAAATATTTATGATGCAAATTAATATTCCCAGACTTTCTAAATAGTGAAGAGAACCTCTTTATCCTAATGTAGGCACTGTAACCCATAGCACTTTCTCCTCTCTGGGGTCCTTATCTACTTCCTCGTTCAGTGTGGAATTGTGAGTAAATAATTTTGCAAAATCACACCTCAGGTTCCCATTCTGTGCATCATATATTCAAAGATCATGTAGGACCACAAATCAAATAGCAAAACTTAATGTAGATAGAATAGCCAGATAATTCATCAGAAAATAAGCAAGCAACCAAATTATTTTTATATACCATTCACCCCCATAACCCAATCACAACAAATGGTTACAACCTCTTACAGAAGTATTTCCTAGTTCCTAAGGCTCTCCTCCCTCAATAAAAAAACTAAGTTGTCACTCTCATCAGACCTTCTCCTTAAGGTTCTTCAAACTAAACTATATTTCCTAACTCAGTTCAGACATCCATGCAGAAGACTCATGAGACCCCTAGGCATCTTCCCCAAGACTGCTAACTCAATCTTGATAGCAAATAAAGCCAACATTACATTTTGTTTTATCTTCCTCCTAATATTATTTTCCTCCTCCAATTTATTTTAATGTGCTATTACTCACAAAAGGATTCAATGATATTTAAGTACTGATAACTGCTGTATTCCTGAATCCTTTATAAGTATTGATATTATACCCACACTCCTAAGATACTGGTTCCTAGTTGATAAATGCTTATGTCATTTTCCTGTTTCTAACAAGACTTACATTGGTTGCTTTAAGGTAATATCCTAAAGTCCATCCAATTAGGCTGGCCTGCTGGTAAACCCCAAGAAATTAATCCAAATGCCTAATCCCTTTTCTTAGGAAACACAGGGCTTGCCTGATCCTATTTTATTTTGACTCTAACAGAACCTACTTGTCCTGTCATTTTAAATCTGGAATTTCAGAAGGATTGTTCTTGTAAAGGCAAGGGAGTCATTAGGGAAAATTTTAGGTGTTTATAGAAATCAAGAGGAAATTTCTTTAACCTTCAATAGGTTATTACTTATTACAGAAGGACCCCTAGAGAAATTTTGGTGTGCCTTGTGTAGAAAGGGACATATAAAAATTGTCTTTAATAAAGTCCAGTTAGGAGAGCCCAATGCACTAAAAGAATCAATGGGGAAAGTTTCACCTGGGAAAATTTGGTTTCTCACCAGAGGAGATAACTTTAAAATTGATGCCAGATCCTAAATCTCTTAAGAAAGAGCTCCATGCATCTAGGTTGAGAAAAGAAGAGGAAAAGGTAATAGGATAAATGAAAAATTATTCTCTTCTTTTTCTACTTCCTATCCTTCCTATTCTGCTCTCCTAATGATAAAGAATTAGAAAGACCGTATAACAAACATGAACAATAAGGAGAAACATATTGGCCACATCTAAAATGTGTGTGTGTTTGTGTGTGTGTGTGTTTGTGTGTGTATGTGTGAGAAAGGAAGGGAGGGAGAAAGAGAGGGAGAGGGAGAGGGGAAAGAGGGAGAGGGGGAGGACTAGAAAGGGAGAGGAAGAGTCTGTACTCTAAATTTACCATTATCAGGAGATGGGTAGCATGATTCATCATGGGTTCTCTGGAATTATGGTAGGTCATCGTGCTGATTAGGGTTCCTAAATCCCTCCAATTGTTTGTTTTGACAACATTGTTATAATTGTTTAAATGTTTTTTCTCATTTCCTGGTTCTTCTCACTTTACTGTGTGTCAATCTCCAGATTTCTCTGAAACCATCATCCATATCATTTTTAACCCCATTTTAAGGAAAGTTGTTATTATCTCATTCTATAGTCTATTTCTTTATATTCTAATTTTGATCCTGAATCATTGGCTTGCCTGAGTTAGGCTTGTCCCAAAATAATTTTTATTAAGATTGAGACTGGTCACTAGTGTTCAATTTGTGTGTGTGTTTTCAGTAATTATATTCACATATTGTCCACCTTCATCTTTGAAATTTTGTTCTGTCTCAGTTCACACAATTCTTCCTTTGTTTTTATGCATGCAAAATCCTCTTATCTTGGTGTAACCAAATTTACAAATTTTGCTTTCAATCATCTCTTCCATCTAAATGATTGATAACTACTCCAAAAGAAAAGTCACTTTCTGAAAGAATCTATCCTAATAAAAAAGGAAATGAGGTTAAGAATTTAAACAATTCCTCCAAAACTATACATTTACAAATATTGTCACTTTTTTTTCTTTTTTATTATAGCTTTTTATTTACAAGATATATGCATGGGTAATTTTTAAGCATTGATAATTGCAAAACCTTTTGTTCCAATTTTTTCCCTCCTTCCCTCCACTCCCTCCCCCGATGGCAGGTTTCTTCATAGGCCAGACAGAATAAGCCCCTTTCCTCTTGTACATAACCCCTTCAATTACTTGAAGTTAGCTGTAATGACTGTCCAATTTTTTTCTTCTTTCCCCCAGCTAAAGATTTCTAAAATTTTGTCATTGCATATAATATTAGCACTATTAGCTAACTAATGTTTCTAAATACATACTTTGTCAACTCTAGTTATAAATGACCAGAGTCAAAAAAGTTTTACATAATCTCCAAAAATACCAAAGAGCTCACACAAGTTAAAAGCAAATAACATTCTTGATTCTGTTGGGGAAAAGAAATTGGATACATATGTCAGGAACTCCTCTAGTAAGACAGCTGAGACAGTAGTAATAAGCCTTGATTTATATATTTGTAGCTAAGTAAAGAATCAAAAAGAGTATTGTAGCAATGGCAACTTTTCATCCTGTTACAGGAAAATTCTCCTATGTCTTCATTTCTAATGTTTTGAGTGCACTGATAACTGATACTAATATATTATTCATTTTTCTTCCTTTGATGGAATTTGTCATAAACATCTGATTTGTACATAACCAGCATGACCTATTTTGATTGCTTCATTGTGATGCTCTTCTCTCTTGCAGGGTTATATGATTGTTAGAGATCTGGTCTTGAAGACAGGAAGAGCAGGATTCAAATCACACATTTGACACCCACGGACCTTCAATAAATCACTTAGTCTCAGTGCTTTTAACAGAGGTTTCAAACTCATGGCCTGCAGACCACTTCCATAATCAGAACTAGATCAAAATGTAATTAGGAAATGTTTCACAAAATAAATAAAAACATAACATATATAATATTAATTTGTGGTTTTCTAAGTCAATATGTGGCAGACTGGGATCTACATCTATTTGAATTTAAGTACTATTACTCTAGGCAACTCTGTAAGTCACAAAGGTACCAAATATGAATTATTAGAGAGAGTTCTGAAGATAATAAAGTCAAAGATTTAGTCCAACCCTCCCCAAGAAAAATAATTTATGGTATGGATCTGAACCCATTAATCATCATATAGATATCAAATTTTCCCAAAATATGTTTTGGTTGAATAGTGATTTCCCCAGTGATTCCATTCCCCAGTGATTTTTGAAATATGGAATCATTATTCAATAACTCAAACCCTAATTTCTTATATTGAGCAGTTTCTATTAGTACCCTCATCTATATTCCCAAAATATTTCTCTATTTCTTCTACGACAGAGTTTCACAATTATAATTTTATAGTTTATTTTGAAATTTGTCTGAAGTACAATCTCCTTATTCATCCTATTTTTCATTTATTTTCTTGTATTCTTGCTTATCCATTTTTCTACATAATTGTTTCTTATAAGCCAATCAATTTCCACAAAATAGCCTGTTGATTCTTTATTGGTATTGCACTAAACCTAGAAAATAAATTGAGAAAGTATAGTCATTTTGCTCTATAATTAGTTGAGTTGTTCTTCTTTGTTTTCCATCCAAATCATTTTTTGAAGTTCTCTCCCTAAAAGTCATCTGTATGTCCTGATAAATTCCCATCCTAAAATATGATAAATTTCTCCATTATTGTAAATTGGATTTCACTTTCCATCAGTTCCTATTTATTTTGCATCTGTAATATACAGAAATTCAGATAGCTTTTGTGGATTTATATTCTGGTCTGCTAATTTGCTAAAGTAATTTATTACCTCTCTTGATAATTATTCTGGGTATGTAGAGCTTTTTAAAATTTAAAATCATGTCATTTGAAAAAAGAAATATTGTAATTTCCTCAATACCAATTCTTATTCTTTTCTTTTTTGTATGTGCTTTATTGCTACTATTTAAATTCTTTTGAATTGGAGTGATGAGAGTGATAATAATTATTATTATAATAAACTAACATTTATATAGCACTTAGTATTTACAGGCAGCAAGGCTATAAAGCAGTGCTTTACAAATTATCTCATTTCATCCTCAAAACAGGCCTGGGAGGTAGGTTTTTACAGATGAGTCAAAAAGGATTGAGTGACTTGCTTGGGGTCATACAGTTAGTAAGTATCAGAAGGCAGATTGAAGTAATGTCTTCCTTACTCCAGGTCCAGCACTCTACTCACGGCTCTACCTCACTGCAATTTAGAGGGAATATTTCTATTGTTTTGTAATTGCCTATAATGTTGACTCATAGTTCCAAATATATTCTTTTTACCCTTTTTACAGATGTTTCTATTCATCTACATTTTAGTATTTTCAATTAATTTCCCTGTGAACCAGCGTTCAGCTATTTAGTGTTTCCTTGTCTTCCTCTACATTTTCTAAAACTTATGGGTCCAAAAAGGCAGAAATAAAGAGGTTTCTAAGAATATCATGCATTAAAAGAGAAGTTGTCAAAGGTCAGAAGTCAGTCACACTCTGGCAGGACTTCCTCTCCAATTGTTGATGTTCAATTTCTTATATTCAGGAAGAAAGGTGCAGAAATGTATTGATTGACCTCTCAATCAATAAGCATTGGTTAATGCTGTATGTGCCAGAGGATACAAAGAAAGGCAAAAACACCCTCATTCATTTCACAATCTATTGGAGGAGACAGCATGCAAACAACTATATACACACAAGATACATGCACAGTGGATGCCCTGAGAGGACTTTCTGTAGACATCCTGTTGAAGTAGCACAGATACAAGTTCACCTAAACAGGAGCCAAGAATGTGATTTGTGGACTGGGAAGTTAGAGGAGAGGAGCCTTGAGCTGATATAAGATGATTACTTTAAAATGATATGAGCTGATTGTCTTAAGACAATTTCTTTTACTTCCTTTGATCTTAATCATGAGGATGCTCAGAAACCCTCCTCTATCCAAATGATCTTTGGGTGCAAACCCATTGAAGAAATAGAGTTAGGAAGCACCAAAGAGAGAGTGGAGGGATTAGAAAATCAAGTCCCAACAAAATTTCAGCTTAATTGGAACTGCTTAGGATGTTAACCTTATTGCATTTTTATTTTAGCTTTCCAGTAAATAAATTGCATCTAGTCCATATGCTAACTGAATGAGTTCCTTGGGGCTATGCAAGGAAAGCAAGATGGAGTATCTAACTGGGATAGAGGCTAAAACTCTTAAAGCAAATTAAGTATTATTAGGTAATTCATCCATGCCTCCAAGGAATAAAATGCACAATCTGAGGTATTAGCCTATTTAACTTGGTCAAAAATGAAATCATGAATATCCCCACCCCACTCCCCAAAGCCTCTCTATTTCTGAATTTCCCCTATTACTACTAAGGGCACTACCATCCTTCCCCAGGTTTACAACTTAGGCATCATTCTCAAACTCCTCACTCTCTCACTCCCCCATATCCAGTCTGTTGTCAAAACCTCTTAATTTTTCAACATCTTTCACATATGCACCCTTCTCTTCTTTGGAACCAGGCTGGTCCAGGCCCTCATCACCTCATACCTGGACTATTGCAATAGCCTGCTTTTCCTCAAGCAGCCAAACTTTCCTCATGCCAATCCATTCTCTATCTATCTAATTAGCCTCCCTAAAGTACAGGTCCAATTGTGTCACTTTCCTATTCAATAAGATCCAGTGGCTCCCTATCATTTCCAGGATCAAATACAAAATTCTTTGTCTGGAATTCAAAGTCCTTGCCAACCTATAATCCTTGTTGCATATCTTTATTCTATTAAGTTCTCCTTTTTATAACTGTTTAATGACTTTCAACTGTCATGTTGTATCCCAAAAACTAGAATGTTACATGTTACATGTGTAATCTATATTGGATTAATTGTTAACTAGGGGAGAGGGAAGAAGAGGAGTGAAGAAGAAAAATTTGGAACACAAGGTTTTGCAAGAATGGACATTGAAAACTATCTTTGCTGATTGATGCCATTTCCAATGATCTTGTGATGAAGAGAGCCATCTACACCCAGAGAGAGGACTGTAGTAACTGAATGTGGATTACAACATAACATTCTCACTCTTTTTGTTGTTGTTCACTTAGATTTTGTTTTCTTACTCATTTACTTTCTTTTTTTGATCTAATTTCTCTTGTGCAGCAAGAGAATTATATAAATATGTTTATACATATTGGATTTTACATATATTTTAGCATGTTTAACATATATTGAATTGCTTGCCATATGGGGTGGGAGGGGTGGAAGGAGAAGAAAATCTGAAACACAAGGCTATGCAAAGATCAATGTCAAATTATCCATGCATATGTTTTGAAAATAGAAAGCCATATTAAAAAAAAACTATTTTTCATGTATTTTGAAAAATAAAAAGGTATTTTTTAAACGAACAAATTCTCCTACTATATTAATTATAGAGTTTAACCTAACTTTGAATTCCCCTTTAATCAAAAATGGAAACTCTACTTTGAGATTGATTACCCTGTCCTATGTTTTCCCCCCCTTTTTTTCTTTATCTCTGTAGTGCTACAATTGGGACTACATCCCCAAATTTCATTTACCCAAGTAGGTTGCACTCCCAGGGCAGGGGCAATTACTACCCCAATTCCAGGATACATTTTGGATGCACGCTCCTAAAATTATAGTTCATAAATTACCACTGATATGTTTATTTTTTAATAGTCAGATAGTGGATAAAATTCGATAAAACAAATCATTTAATTAATCAATCAAAAATATGTATTAAGTTTTAATATATGTCAGGTACTGTGCTAAAGACATAAGTACAAAGAAAGAACCAATTTCTATTCAGAAGAAGCTTATATTTCAATGAGGAAGATAGTAAATCTCTGTGTGTATGTGTGTATGTGTATACATAAAATTTAAAGTGAATAAAAACAAATATATACAAAGTAGTTAAATACAAGATAGTTTGCAAAAGAGCATATTAGCAGTTGAGACAAAAAAAAAAAAAAAAAACTTCATACAAAAGAGGGTACCCTGTTCTTTCCTTCTAATCTATCTATACTACTTTACTTGGTGAACTCATTGGCTCCCATGGATTTAATGAACATCTATGCTAATGATTTTTGAAACTATCCTAATCTATCTGCTGACGTGTTTTCAACTACCTTCAAGGGCTGGATGTCTGCTCTTCATCTTAAACTCAAAAGATCCAAAACTGAAAGATTATATTTTCCCCTGAATCATTCCTTATTGTCAAAGGCACCACTTACCTTTTGGCCCCCAGACTCACAAACTAGGTTGTGATGTGAAGTAATGTGAGTTTATCCTTAGCTCTTCAAGATCTCTCACTCCCCAAGTCCAAATGGAGGTCAAGGCCTGTCAGTTTCATCGTGGCCACATCTCTGGAATAAGTTCCCTTCTCTCTTCTTTTTTTTTTTTTTTTTTTTTATTAATAATTTTTTATTATATATATATATTTTATAATATTATCCCTTGTATTCATTTTTCCAAATTATCCCCCCCTCCCCCCGATGACAGGCAATCCCATACATTTTACATGTGTTACAATATAACCTAGATACAATACATGTGTGTAAATACCATTTTCTTGTTGCACAATAAACATTAGAATCCGAAGGTACATGCAACCTGGGCAGACAGATATTAGTGCTAACAATTTACATTCACTTCCCAGTGTTTCTTCTCTGGGTGTAGCTATCTCTGTCCATCATTGATCAACTGGAAGTGAGTTGGATCTTCTCTATGTTGAAGATTTCCACTTCCATCAGAATACATCCTCATACAGTATTGTTGTTGAAGTGTACAGTGATTTTCTGGTTCTGCTCATTTCACTCAGCATCAGTTGATTTAAGTCTCTCCAGGCCTCTCTGTATTCCTCCTGCTGGTCATTTCTTACAGAGCAATAATATTCCATAACCTTCATAAACCACAATTTACCCAACCATTCTCCAACTGATGGACATCCATTCATCTTCCAATTTCTAGCTACTACAAAAAGAGCTGCCACAAACATTTTGGCACATATATGTCTCTTTCCACTCTTTAGTGTTTCTTTGGGATATAAGCCCAGTAGTAGCGCTGCTGGGTCAAAGGGTATGCACAGTTTGATAACTTTTTGGGCATAATTCCAGATTGCTCTCCAGAATGGCTGGATTCTTTCGCAACTCCCCCAGCAATGTATTAGTGTCCCAGTTTCCCCACATCCCCTCCAACATTCATCGTTATTTGTTCCTGTCATCTTAGCCAATCTGACAGGTGTGTAGTGGTATCTCAGAGTTGTCTTAATTTGCATTTCTCTGATCAGTAGTGATTTGGAACACTCTTTCATGTGAGTGGATATAGTTTCAATTTCTTCCTCTGAGAATTGTCTGTTCATATCCTTTGACCATTTATCAATTGGAGAATGGTTCGGTTTCTTATAAATTAGGGTCAGTTTTCTATATATTTTGGAAATGAGACCTTTGTCAGAACCTTTGTTTTTAAAAATATTTTCCCAATTTGTTACTTCCCTTCTAATCTTGTTTGCATTAGTATTATTTGTACAGAAACTTTTTAGTTTGATGTAATCAAAATCTTCTATTTTGTGATCAATAATGATCTCTAGTTCTCCTCTGGTCATAAATTCCTTCCTCCTCCACAAGTCTGAGAGGTAGACTATCCTCTGTTCCTCTAATCTATTTATTATCTCCCTCTTTATGCCTAAATCATGGACCCATTTTGATCTTATCTTGGTATATGGTGTTAAGTGTGGATCCATATCTAATTTCTGACATACTAATTTCCAGTTTTCCCAATAGTTTTTTCCAAATAATGAATTTTTTTTCCCTAATATTGGTATCTTTGGGTTTGTCAAAGATTAGATTGCTATAGATGTACCCTTTTTTGTCCTTTGTATCTAATCTGTTCCACTGATCTACCGTTCTATTTCTTAGCCAATACCAAATGGTTTTGGTGACTGCTGCTATATAGTATAGCTTTAGATCAGGTACACTTAGACCACCTTCCTCTGAGGTTTTTTTCATTAGTTCCCTTGCAATTCTCGACCTTTTATTCTTCCATATGAATTTTGTTGTTATTTTTTCTAGGTCATTGAAATAGTTTCTTGGGAGTCTGATTGGTATAGCACTAAATAAATAGATTAGTTTGGGGAGTATTGTCATCTTTATTATATTCGCTCGGCCTATCCAAGAGCACTGAATGTCTTTCCAATTATTTAAATCTGATTTTATTTTTGTGGCAAGTGTTTTGTAATTTTTCTCATATAATTCCTGACTTTTCTTTGGTAGATGGATTCCCAAATACTTTATACTCTCAACATTTGTTTGGAATGGAATTTCTCTTTGTATCTCTTGCTGTTGCATTTTGTTAGTGATATATAAAAATGCCGAGGATTTATGTGGATTTATTTTGTATCCTGCCACTTTGCTGAAATTTTGAATTATTTCTAGTAGCTTTTTAGCAGAGTCTTTGGGGTTCTCTAAGTATACCATCATGTCATCTGCAAAAAGTGATAGTTTAATTTCCTCATTTCCTACGCTAATTCCTTGAATCTCTTTCTCGGCTCTTATTGCCGAGGCTAGCGTTTCTAGTACTATATTGAATAGTAATGGTGATAGTGGGCAACCTTGTTTCACTCCTGATCTTACTGGGAAAGGTTGCAGTTTATTTCTATTGCATATTATGCTTACTGAAGGTCTTAAATATATGCTCCTGATTATTCTAAGGAATAGTCCATTTATTCCTATACTTTCAAGAGTTTTTAGTAGGAATGGATGTTGGATTTTGTCAAATGCTTTTTCTGCATCTATTGAGATGATCATATGGTTCTTATTAATTTGATTATTAATATGGTCAATTATATTAATAGTTTTCCTAATATTAAACCAGCCCTGCATTCCTGGAATAAATCCTACTTGATCATAGTGTATTATCCTGGAGATGATTTTCTGAAGTCTTTTTGCTAATATCTTATTTAAGATTTTAGCATCCATATTCATTAAGGAGATTGGTCTATAATTTTCTTTCTCAGTTTTCGATCTACCTGGTTTAGGTATCAGTACCATGTCTGTGTCATAAAAGGAGTTTGGTAGAACTCCTTCATCCCCTATTTTTTCAAATAGTTTATATAGCATTGGGGCTAATTGTTCTTTAAATGTTTGGTAGAATTCACATGTGAATCCATCTGGCCCTGGGGATTTTTTCCTGGGGAGTTGATTAATAGCTTGTTCTATTTCTTTTTCTGAAATGGGATTATTTAAGCAATTTATCTCCTCCTCTGTTAGTCTAGGGAGCCTATATTTTTGGAGGAAGTCATCCATTTCACTTAAGTTATCAAATTTATTGGCATAAAGTTGGGCAAAGTAACTCCTTATTATTTCTCTAATTTCCTCTTCATTGGTGGAAAGATCCCCCTTTTCATTTGTAAGACTATCAATTTGATTTTCCTCTTTCTTTTTTTTTGATCAAATTTACCAAAGGTTTATCTATTTTATTGGCTTTTTCATAAAACCAACTCTTGGTTTTATTTATTAATTCAATAGTTTTTTTACTTTCAATATTATTGATTTCTCCTTTTAATTTTTGTATTTCAAGTTTAATTTTTGGTTGGGGGTTTATAATTTGGTCTTTTTCTAGCCTTTTAAGTTGTAAGCCCAATTCGTTAATCTTCTCTTTCTCTATTTTCTTCAAATAAGCCTCTAAAGATATAAAATTTCCCCTTATTACTGCTTTAGCTGCATCCCAAAGATTTTGGTATGATGTCTCATCATTGTCATTATCTTGGATGAAATTGTTAATTGTTTCTATAATTTGCTCTTTCACCCAGTCATTCTTTAAGATGAGATTATTCAGTTTCCAATTACTTTTTGGTCTATTTACCCCTAACTTTTTACTGAATGTAGCTTTTATTGCATTGTGATCTGAGAAGAAGGCATTTATTATTTCTGCCTTCCTACATTTAATTTTGAGATCTTTATGTCCTAATATATGGTCTATTTTTGTATAGGATCCATGAACTGCTGAGAAGAAAGTATATTCCTTTCTATCGCCATTCAGTTTTCTCCAAAGGTCTATCATACCTAGTTTTTCTAATGTTTTATTTACTTTTTTAATTTCTTTCTTGTTTGTTTTGTGGTTTGATTTGTCTAAATCTGAGAGTGCAAGGTTGAGATCTCCCACTATTATAGTTTTACTGTCTATTTCTTCTTGCAATTCTCTTAACTTTTCCTTTAGAAAGTTAGATGCTATACCACTTGGTGCATATATGTTTAGTATTGATATGGCTTCATTATTTATGCTACCTTTCAGCAGGGTATAGTTTCCTTCCTTATCTTTTTTAACGAGATCTACTTCTGCTTTTGCTTGATCTGAGATAAGGATAGCTACCCCTGCTTTTTTGGCTTTACCTGAAGCATAATAGGCTCTGTTCCAACCTTTTACCTTTACTCTGTATGTATCTCCCTGCTTTAAGTGTGTTTCCTGTAGACAACATATTGTAGGGTTCTGCTTTTTGATCCAATCTGCTATCCGTCTCCGTTTGATGGGATCGTTCATCCCATTTACATTTACAGTTAAAATTACTAATTCTGTATTTCCTGCCATCATATTATCCCCAGATTATGCTTTTTCCCTTGATCCCCCTGATCCTCCTCCCCGATAGTTAATTTACAGACCCCCCTTGTGATGCGCAACCCTCCCTTTTTTTTTTTTTTTAGTATCCCTCCCCCCTCCCTCCAAGTCCCTTCCCTTATTCTCCTTTTCCTTTTCCCTTTTCCTCTCCCCCCTTTTAATGAGGTGAGAGAAAATTCTCTGAAAAACAAATATGTTAATTATTTACTCTTTGAGCCTCTCCTGATGAGAGTAAGATTCACACAATGATTCTCCCCCTCACTAAGTTCCCTCAGATATGGTGTATTTTCTATGCCTCTTCCTGGGATGTAGTTTCCCTCTTTTTAGCGTTCCTTCCCCTTTTTCTGAACCGACCTCCTTCCCTTTACTACACCCCCCCCTTTTTTTCTTTTATATCAGTAAAATCAAATTATCCTTGAGTACTTTTTATATGCCCACAACAGAGTTACAGTTCTCAAGGGTTCTGTGTACCTTTTTCTGTTTCTCTTCAGTCTTGTGGATGTAGATCAAATTTTTTGTTTAAGTCTGGTTTTTTTCTTAGAAACATATAGAATTCCTCTGTTTCATTGAATGACCATCTTCTTCCATGGAAAAAGATGCTAAACTTAGCTGGGTAGTTCATTCTTGGTTGCAGTCCCTTGATCTTTTGCCTTACGGAATATCAGGTTCCAGGCCCTTCTATCTTTTAATGTGGAGGCAGCCAGATCTTGGGTGACCCTTATTGTGGCACCTTGGTATTTAAATTGTTTTTTTCTAGCTGCTTGCAGGATTTTCTCCTTTGTGTGGTGATTCTGCAGCTTAGCCACAATATTCCATGGTGTTCTTTTTTTAGGGTCTATTTCAGGAGTTCGATGAATTCTTTCCACATCTACTTTCCCTTCTGTTTCTATTATCTCTGGACAGTTCTCTTTGATAATTTCCTGTAAAATAGAATCTAGGCTCTTTTTTTGGTCATAGTTTTCTGGAAGTCCAATGATCCGCAGATTATCCCTCCTAGATCTATTTTCCAGGTCTATAGATTTTCCCAGTAAGTATTTGACGTTGTTCTCCAGCTTCTCATTTTTTTTTGTTTTGTTTGACTGATTCTTGGGTTCTCTGTGAGTCATTCATTTCTATTTGTTCCATCCTGACTTTTAAGGAGTTATTTTCTTCTTTCACAGTTTTTAGTTCTTTTTGTAAATGCCCAATTTCGTTTTTAAATGAATTATTTTGCTCTATTGAATTTTTTTTCCATTTCCCTAATTTTTTTTTTTTGAGAATTATTTTCTTTTTCCAATTCAGAAATTCTATTTTCTTGAGACTTTTTTATCTTTTCCAATTCAGAAATCCTACTTTCCTGTGTTTTTTTAACCTTTTCTAATTCATAAATTTTGTTTCCCTGCATCTCCTGTGAATTCTTTATTTTTTCCAACTCTAATTTCAGGACATTGTTATTCTCTATCATAGCTTCCCTTTCCTTTCCCCATTTTTCTTCAAACTCCCTCAATTTTTTAAGAGTCTCTTCTAGGAGAGAGTTATGTGATGGGGGGCAGGAATCGTTCCCCTTTAGGTTGTTATCTGCTGTCTCTCTGCTGTTAACTTCCTCGGGGTTGGATACCCGCTCTTTCTCTGTGTAGAAGGAATCTATAGTTTTTCTGGCTTTTTTGTTCATATTTTAAAAATCTTTTGGGGTCTGTCCCTGGGGTAGGAAATTATTTATTTACTTCTTTACCAGCTTCCTCCCAGACCGGATGGATGCAGCGGCCCCTGCGCCTGAGCTAAGATAGAGCTCTGGGAGAGAGTTCCCCACCCCCTCCCTGGAAGTGCCTCAGAGGTGATTAGCACTGCTGTGCCCTGAGGGCGCTGAACAGTAAAGGCAGCACAAAGCCCAGCCTATGCTTCCCGATGGGGCGTGGATGTCTGCCGCAGGTGACGTGAAAAGCCCCTGTGCTCAAACTGGAAGTGTCTGCCAGAAACCGCGGTCCCTAGTTCAAAGGTTCCGCTTCTCTGGGACTTCCTGGAGCTGAGTTCCACTTCCTCCAGCTAAACTAGGCAGTGTGTGTTGCCTTGGGCCGTATCCGCCCACTTGTCAATCTCTTAACTATTCTCAGGTGGTAGCTGAGGCCACACCCCCTGGTGCTGAGATCTGCTGAGTCACCTCCAGGATCGGGGAAAATCTGAGTTTTTAAGGTATTTGAGCTTCTCTTCTGAACTGCTAAATAATTAGCAGAGAAGAGCTAATCGTCTGTGCCAGATTCCTTTATCTCAGTGGCTTCTCTGATCCCAGAGCCCTTCCCAGCGCAATCGGCAGAGTATGCTAGCACCCAGCCGTCTGTGCTGGCCTCTCTTCTTCCTCCCCTGGGGACTGACCTTTTCTGTTGAAACTCCAGATTCTCTTCAGCTGGTAAGTCGTGCTTCCAGTCCTTGTGGTATCTATCAGTCCTGGGCTTATTCTGAGGCTGATTTATCTAATTGGTTGTGAGGGAGTGAGGACCTTTACAGAGTCGTGTGTTTCTTCTCCGCCATCTTGGCTCCGCCCCCACAAATCCCCTTCTCTCTTCTGATACTGCCCCCACCCTGGAGCAAGCCTTCATCATCTCAGCTTGTTCAGCTCCAGCTGTCTCCTGAACATTTGGTCTCTCTCTCTCTCTCTCTCTCTCTCTCTCTCTCTTTCTCTCTCTCTGTCTCTCTCTCTGTCTCTCTCTCCTCTCTCTCTCTCTCTCTCTCTCTCTCTCTCTCTCTCTCTCTCTCTCTCTCTTTCTCTCTCTCTCTGTCTCTCTGTCTCTCTCTGTCTCTCTCTCTCTGTCTCTCTCTCTCTCTCTCTCTGAATCTGTGTTGTGTGTCTCTGTCTCTCTCCCTGTCCCTTCCCCTTTTCCTTCTCCTCCCTTCTTTCTTCCCTCTTAGCTCCAGGCATTTTCTGTGGCTGGAATATTCTCCCTCATCTCTGCTTCCTGGCTTCCCTGGCTTCTTTCAAGTTCTATCTAAAATCTCATCTTTCACAGAAACTCTTTCTCCCTCTTTTCAATTCTAATGACTTCCCTCTGTTGCATATTTTCTATCTATCTTGTATATATTATTTGCTTATTTTCTCCCCCAATTGATTGTAGATTCTTTGAAGGCAGATTCTTATCTTTTGCTTCTTTGTGCATATGGTTGTTAAGTTAGTCAATCATGTCCAACTCTTCCTGACCTTGTGGACCATACTGACCGTAGGATTTCTTGGCGAAGATACTAGAGTAGCTTGCCATTTCCTTCTCTAGTGGATTAAGGCAAGCAAAGGTGATATAAATTGCTGAGAGCCATAAAGCTAATAAATGTCTGAGGCCATATTTGAATTCACCTGGTTCTAGGCTCAGTGCTCTATCACGGAACCATCTAACTGTCCCTTTCTAGCACATAGTGTTGTGCTACAGTTTCCTTTTATTGTCCTGCCTCAGTTTTCCTAAATTGTCCTGCCTCAGTTTCCCTTAATCCCCCTGCAACCCCCATTCCTAACCATACCTAACCTAACTGAGATAATTAGGGCTGTGGAGATCTGGCCACTCTGGCATTCCAAGAGAGTCATAAATTCTAAATGTATAATCTCAGGTGAGGGGGAGTTTGACTTCCTGGCTCCTAAGTCCTCCTAAATTTTCAAGAATTTATGTTCTTTATCCCCCATCCTGTCAGAACCGGATTGACAGTGGCCCTTGGAAATTCCTACTGTTTACCAATGTTTGGATTACACCCCTGGCCTACCCTGAACTATGGAAACATATATAAAAAACATTGAAATTTCACATTTGTGGCTGGATTCTTTGAGATGAAAGTCTAATTCAGCCCTAGAGGCAGAATGGATTCTGCTCTGCCTCCAGACTCCCTCTCCCTCTCAGAAATCCAAATAACTCTCTAATCTCTATCTTGCCTCAATTTCTCCAACATTACAATAGTAAATGTTTAATAAATGACTAACTGACTGACTAATTGATCATAAAGGAAGAAAAAGACCGTATGGATTGAAGAAAAGAATGTACTCCAAACATGTGAGACAGTTAATGCAAAGACATAGAGAATGAGGCTTGATAGGAAGAATAGAAAGGTCAGTTTGCCAGGATCACAGAATGCAAAAGGGAGAGAGTATTTTTCAGCAAAGTTAAAAAGACAGATTGGGATTAAGTTGTGGAAAGTTTTAAAAGCTAAATAATGGGGTTTATAGATTATCCTAGAGCCAACAGGAATAACTGTAGTTCATTGAGTATAGGAGTCACTTTGTTAGACTTGTTCTTATAGAAAATTGTTTTCACTAGTGTGTAGTAGTCAGAAATTGGAAGGAGAAAGGCTATTGCCCCTCTGGTAAGAAGGAAGAAGTGAAAGAGGGACTGAACTACAATGGTACTATCTGAATGGAAAGGAGTCATTGTGAAAGCATATATTATAAGGCTTGGCAACTGTAGGATGAAGAGGAGGAAGGAACACAGAAAAATGTAATAAGGTATATGTGTAGAGAATACATGTGACTAAAAAAACTCATATCTCTGGCACTGTTAAGCCAGATCCTGGTGTCTTTATTCTTTTCAAAGTATCCTTATGCTAAGCCCTGCTAAACACAGAGTATCTGCTGGAGAGGTTATTCAACTGGGTTCAACAGCCTACTCCTTTTGGCTATTCAATTCCAAACTGTCAGAACTGTTTCTAGACTCCATTGTTGGCTCACTTTTTTGCTACCAAGGATCCCACTTCTTGGAACTATCTTTACTGATTTTCAGAGTTATCAAGTTATATTTTAAAAGCCATTTAAAAGTCATTTGGCCAATATTCAGCCAGCCAAATAGTAAACTATCTTCAAGTTTCATCAAGGAATATTTTTTCACACTTTATAAAGGCATAACAAGACCTAGATATGCTTTTTTACTTCATTTGATGCTTTGACATCTGGTTTTTTGCTTTTACCTGCCCCTTCTATAATTTCCTGAAAGAGCCTGAGCAGAATTCTGACAAATACCCCTCTTACTATATCTGAAACAGTCTTACAAAATGTCACTTGGAAAATATAATGTTTTAAAAGATTCTCACACAAATATTTGAAAAATAGGAATTGTTATGTGTGGGACGTAAAAAGACCCTTACCCAAAATGATTACTCAAAGATCACTCAAAGCAGAAAACAGAAAGATTGTTTATTAATCCTCATGAGGATGAGCAGTCCAACCACAAGAAAAGGGAAAGAGAAAGCTCGAGGTAGGAGGGCTAAAGAAATAGTAAAAATACACAGCTTTTATACAAGAGATTACATCACAAGTAAAAGAGCACTGAGAACGGGGGAGGCATCTAATTGGTTGTTGCTATCCAGAGAGATTGGAAGGGAAGGTTTCTGTTTCCCTGAAATCACCCAATTTCTAGGAAAAAGAAAATCAGGCCTTCATGCTTTAGATAACAAGCAGACAGTGTTTAAAGTAATAGTTTAAATATTGATAAATGTCAAACTTACCTTTCTCTTATTTTCTACTGTTTCTGCTATGAACTTAAAAACTGTAATTATCAACATTTTCCACTATCTTAAAACTATTTCATAATAAATTAAAGTGCAAAAAAAAATGTTCATGCTTTTTGTGTGGCTCTTTTTTATGGTAGATTTCTATTATCTTATGTGGGGTTTTATTCTCTTTGATATTTCTATTATTCTTATTTGAAGAGTATGTGAGGAGTCTCATTCTCTTGGAAACTTTTCTCTATCATCTAAACTGGAAAGTCCCTTTTTAGATCATTTGAATTTAGCAGGGAAAAAATCCACAACTTTTAACTTACTTTATTTAAAGCTCTATTAACCTCTGCTCTTCCCTTCTCCACAGACCCCCCACCCCACCCTGATTCCCAGTTTTCTTGATGCCCTTTCTTTCCTTATAAAAAGCTGACATTTGAATCAAATCATTGACACAGTGACATAGATAATAATTATAATTTAATTTGTTGAAATGTTTGCATTTTAACAGTAAAGCAAGGCTTAAAGCAAAAGAACAAATCTTTATAGGTAGAATTTCAGGTGTGGGACTTGATGGATATATTTTTTAAGTGAAGTTCTTATTAAACTCTTTAAATCATATGTGATAGAGATAGGAAGTAAATCCAGTCCTGAAGAGAAGATTTTTAGCCTTCTCCTTTTCCACCTCTCTGTAGTTGGGTTATATATTATCTGTCTCCCACTGTTGTTGGTTCCAGCTACCCTTGTCCTTTCTCCTTATAATATAGGATCATAGAATTAGTTTTGGAAAGGACCTCAGAAGTCAAATGATTAAATCCCTCATTTTATAGATGAGAAAACTGAGGCTGGGTGATTTGTTCATTGCCACATCAGCCTTAAATACATTATTCAAGATTCCAATTCAGGGCCTCTAACTCTAAATTCAACATTGTCCTTTAGGCTAAAGGACTTGAACTAAATACCAACAACCTGGAATCAGGAGAATGGCAGTAATCAAATGGCAATGTGGTCAAGGACAGGGCATTCTATAATGTCTTCTACAAGGAATGTGTGTCTTTCTTTCACTCCAAAATAGATTAATGAAATTCAAGAGCAAATAACTAAAAAGTTATTACTTTCAATTGTTAAAAATTTTAAATCCTATATACTTTAGAAATTTCTAGTGTTTCCTAATGTATTTAAATTATGTTCCAACATTTCAATGAATCTCTGATCTCATCTATTTGAATATTCCTGACAATCATACTAATGGTAGGCCATTTATTCCTACTTAATCAGTGAAATTCTTCTCCTTATCTTCCCATAAAGGAGACAGAGAGTCTTCCCAACATATTAGAAGTCTTCTTTATACTCTCTCAAGATGTCAAGGATGACAATAGAATATGTAACAACTCATTTTTACCATCTTTTACTGTAAGTTCTTTGTGGAAAAGACCTGATTGTATAACCAATTCTAGTAAAAGTGTTCTTTTTTAGGGGTGCTTTTCTTCCTATCTTAAAAGAGTCAAATGATTCTCTTTTGTTCATGAGCTGCCACAGTCGATAAAGTCATTACTAAACGGCAAGCTTACTGATGCTAAGCCTCTCCATAGTTTTCTAGTTGTTATTAAGAGAGCCTATGTGATCTGTTGCTAGAACCATATTCAAAGATTTTCTGGAACAACAGAAATTTCAATCAAAAAGCATTTATTAAGAATCTACTGTGAGGGTGGATGCCCATCAATTGGAGCATGGCTGAATAAATTGTGGTATATGAATATTATGGAATATTATTGTTCTATATGAAATGACCAACAGGCTGATTTCAGGAGAGGTCTGGAGAGATTTACATGAACTGATGCTGAGTGAAATGAGCAGGACCAGAAGATCATTATGTGCTTCAATAACAATACTGTATGATGATCAATTCTGATGGACGTGGCCCTCTTCAAAAATGAGATGAACCAAATCAGTTCCAATAGAGCAATAATGAACTGAATCAGCCACACCTAGTGAAAGAACTGTAGGAGATGACTATGAACCACTACATAGAATTCCCAATCCCTCTATTTTTGTCTGCCCGAATTTTTTTATTTCCTTCACAGGTTAATTGTACAATTTCAAAGTCCAATTATTTTTGTACAGCAAAATAACTGTTTGGACATGTATACATATATTGTATTTAACATATATTTTAACATATTTAACATATTTGGTCGACCTGCCATCTGGGGTAGGGGATTGGGGAAGGAGAGGAAAAGTTGGAACAAAAGATTTGGCAATTGTCAATGTTAAAAAATTACCCATGCATATATCTTATAAATAAAAAGCTATAACAAAAAAATAAACAAATTGAAAAAAAAAAAAAAAAAGAATCTACTGTGTGACACACTCTATGCCAAATAGTAGGAATACAAATACAAAAGACAGTCCCCACCCTCAAGGAAATTATTTTCCACATCTTCCTTTAAGTTGGACACAGGAACTCTACTCAGTGTGCTGAGAAGAAAAGGTATCTTTCTCATATTCTTTTGACACCTCCAGTATACTAGTGGATCATGCTGCTATTTATTTTTGCCATAATTACTGGGATGCTACTAAAGACTAAAGAAATATAATACAGATTAGGAAGCAGAAACAGACAGGAGAGCTCTGGTCCAACAATCACAGTACTATTTCCATGTAATACAAATACCCCACGGGAAGATTGATCATACCTGTTCACATTAGCTCTCTAACTATATTCCTATTTATTGAGAAATTATGCTTGCCCAGGAGTATGACATTAGTACACCTCTCATGTATATGGCTATTCCAAAAGGATCAGAGATTATTTGTGCCTCAGCCTAAGATGAAGCAAGAATGTGTCATCCATCTCTCTAAAGAATGACCCTCTAGGAGCATAGGAGTAGCTAAGTAGTGTAGTGCATAGAGCACCAGCCCTGAATTCAGGAGGACCTGAGTTCAAATTTGACCTCAGAAACTTAACATTTCCTGCTGTGTGACTCTGAGCAAGTCACTTAATCCCAAGTGCCTCAGGAAAAAAAAAAAAATTACCCTCTAAAGGAATAAAAGTTCTCCTCAAATCCCTATCTGAGCCAACATTAATCCATTCCAGAGGATTCCTATTTGAGCCAACATTATTCATGCCAGACAAGGATTTAGTAACTTCTAGATTATCTTTATTTATGATATGATAGCACATGCATGATAATGTGGAGGTTGAGGCCCAGTGAGAAACTAAAAAACATAAATGAGTACATAGCATTTGGAATCAGAATTCTGTTTCTTCCTCCTCTGATTGAACAGGTGGGGCTGTTTAAAATCATCTTATCTTCCTGTTACTTCCCACCAGAATCTCAGAGCAAAGAGGCAGAATAAATCATCTAGAAATCAGTCAATGTTCAACCCTGCTGGTGTACACCTTCCCATACAGCTGAAGAGAGACAGTCTAATTCTTCTCTTCCACTTTCCCTGTCCCAGAATCTTCCAAAGTCAAATTCAAAAAGATTGATTAATTCTAAGATAGCATCTGCTTGAGTTCTTAGAAAGCCTTCATTATAATCAAAACACCCAGGTTCAAACCAATTCTGCCATTTAATATCTGGTTCTCCTCAATGAAGAAGATTGGATTTGATGATATAAGATCTTTTCCAGCTTTACATTATTTTATCCTATGAATAGAAATATTCATCACTGTTGCTCATGGCAATTTTTCTTGATACATTTTGCCACCAGGGGGGAGTAGAGTAACAATAATTGTGAAGACTCAGCGCTCCTATTTGAAACAATGGCTTATCCATCAAGAGTGAACTGAGTAATGGAGTAATACAACAATAATAATAATATAATTACATATATACATAAATGCCTATAACTAGAATTTTCAAATATAACACATTGTTATATGTTATCTCATTTGAGCTTCATGACAACTTCAATTTTTTAAAAAAGAATTATAATTTTATACATGAGGAATCAAGATAAGAGAAGGCAAGTATCACCTAACAGCTAATAAATGTCAGAGGCAACATTTGACTTGGGTCTCTGTTGACTTCCAGTTATGTGCTCTTAACCACCGCATTACAATCAGAAATGAAAATAACATAGAGCAAACAGAACTTTGCCCTAGGGCACCAACATCCCAAGGGTGGGGACCTACTTCTTCTCTGTGGCGGTTGGCATTCCCACCTTATTTCCAGGTCTTCTGCTAGCCCAAGCAGGTGGAACTACCATTGTGCTACCACACCCAGAGTTCCATCACCATGGTACTCCTCTAAGGTCCAACCTTTCCTCTCATCCTTTACTGGGGTAAGAGTCAGACCAGTTCCTCTCCTGGCACCATTGTTGGTATGATCATATCTACTCTACTACCAACTTTACCTTTACCAAGGCTAAAAAATTCTTAGGTATGACTGAGTACAAAAAAGTCTATTACCTCAAAGAGATTGCAATCTAAAGGAAATTAAGAAAGTATAATCTTCATAAACACAATTTTTTTGTATCAAAATTATTTTTAGATATCCCTTCTCTGTACATGTTGAGTCCCACAATAGAATGTAAACTCCTTGAAGACAAAAATGTTTTTATCTTTTTTTATCCCTGGTACCTTATGCAAATTGCCTTGAATATAGGAGGCCCTCTACACATATTTATTGAGTTAAATTGGATTAGCTCCCGGTTTCATTTAGGATAAAACACAGAGTTTTGCTGCTGAGATCTCTGGACTTGAACAACTGCCTGATTTGACCAGAGAACTACTGGCAACAGTTAACTAGCCTCTCCTAAGGTCAGTCATTAAGGTTTCACCAAGATTCTACTAAAGACTACCTGCCATTTCAAGTTCTTTTCGAAGAAGATATTGGACTAAGAAGATAGAACTAGAAGTAATGGACAGGAATTGCAGAGAAATAGATTTAATTTAGAATGTCACAGAAATTTTCCTTAGAATGAGAGTTGTCCAAAAATAGCATAGCCAGCTTCAGGAGGAGGTTTCCAAGCAAAGGCTGAATGACCACTTGTTGGGGACTCTTGATTACATGGAAGTTCAGAAATAATGGCCTCTAAACCATTCCCCAATTGATAAATGATCAAAAAATATGAAATATACCTAAAGGACTATAAAATCACGCATATCCTTTGACAGAACAATACCACTACTAAGCATAAATCCCAAAAAAAGATTTTTTAAAGGAAAAAAACATAAATGTACAAAAATATCTATATCAGCTTTTTTCTAAGCCAAAAATTGAAATTTTAGGAGATGCCCGTCAATTGGGAAATAGTTGAAAAAATTGTGGCATGTGATTACGATAAAATGTTATTGTTCTTTGGGAAATAATGAGCAGGATGCTCTCAGAAAAACCTGGAAAGTCCACCATGAACTCAAGCAAGATGAAATGTACTGTATATAAAGTAATGTCAAAGTTGTAGGATGATCTGGTATGAATGACTTTGCTATTCTCAGCAATATAACTGATTCATGACTTCAAAATAAAAAGAAGAAACAGGAGGAGGAGGAGAAACAAAGAAACAAAGCCCTTTGAAGTAACTTCCATAAAGATTATGCAGGAGAGTAGTTCTATCCACACATGATTACCAAAAAAAAAAAAAAAAAAAAAAAAAAACCCACAACACTGAAGAAGGTCAAGGTAAGTGCAACATTCTCCAATTCCCAAGTTTAGAATAACTGAAGGAAGAATGAAGGGGATTGCTCCAGATTCCCTTAATTGTCTTCCTTAACTTTTCCAGGTGACCAATTTTCTATGGATGTTTTTGAGTTCAGCATTGTTTCTGTAGGTACTGTGGCTAGGTCTCTCCAACTAGTGTTCTCAAATTCAACAAATGTATTAAACAGCTACTATGTACAGCTCATGTGATCTATTGGTATTTGTTGTTTTGCCTTTGTTTGGAACAGGACCAATGACATCATAACGTTATGGTGTGAATGATATCTTGACTTGCTCATAAACTGTATTTAATTAAGGTAGAGTTTAACAAAATCATCACCCTCGTTCTCTCTTCCAGAGTCACTAAAGGCTAGTGGTAAGACAAAAGTTAAAATGACTGGCAATGATCTGCGAAGCACTGGATGACCTTGGCATCTTTGATGTCTGTCCAGCTTCTAAGTGTCCCACAGTGACTGCTTCCGCCACCTTCATAGTCTTTGGAATAAATTGTTTTCATCTACCCATTCTGCAGGAGGAAGTCTTCAAAGGGTTGGAATAGATATTCCCATAATTCACCCACACATTTAAAAATTGTTAGCTAATCTCAACCTAGTTTAGCCCATCTATTGAGATAGTTCTACTGAACATGCTATAGCTTCTTGGAGCTACAGAGGAGAGTTGGGTGACAGTGGACATCAAAGTTGGATGAGCAGCTCAGCAATCTTTCACACCAGAAGCGTCCTCCTCTCTGAATACCCCACATCTCCTCCCTCCCCCATTGGTCTTTAGATGTCAAAAGAGATCCAAGGTCTACCCAACACAATGGGTAGATCACTTCATCAAACTTATTGAAGGATACACACAAAACTTGCACTGGAAAGGCAAGCACAGATGGATTGCTGGAGAGATTATGCACACTGATGACTTCACACATACATTTCTGTATTCTGAGTTCATAACATTCTATTAGACATCAGAAGAAAGAGCTTTGGTGCTTCAGTTCAATTAGATACCTTACATCTGTGAGATATGTATAATGTACAAGACCCTGTGCAGCACATTGAGAATAAAAAGATACATATGATATAGTCCCTGCTTCCAGCCTAAGGGGACAAGAACACATAACGGGAGACAGTGGTACCATGGAAAGAGTACTAATTGAAGTCAGAGCATCTGGATTGGTCACCTATTTCCTCGGTGACTTAACCTCTCTGGATTTGTTTTTGTTATCTATAAAGTAAGGGACCTCAGAGATCTCTCCCAATTCCCAATGTATGATCCTGTGAACCATGAGAAAAGGGAAAATGAGAAAAGTGCAAAGCTGCTAGCCAGGCGGCACTGGAAGAATTTAACAAAGGAGAAGTTACTTTGTTGGATGTGGAAAGGCTGTAGAGCGGTGACCAGTGAACACTTTATGAAAGAAGTATCATTTCTGAATTGGGGCCTTAAAGGAAAAGAGGGACTTCTACAGAAATTGGGGATGATTTGGTGTTCCTGACACAAAATACTCACTCTTCCATCTCTGTATCTTTGCACTGGCTATCTCCCATTCCAGAAATGAAATTTTTTCCCCATAGATTTAAAGTTGAATAGAACCTTAGCTATCTTCAAATCCAATGTCTTCATTTCACAGATAAGGAAATTGAGACCTCTAGGTGATAGGTGACTTCTCACATCACACAAGTAATAAGAAGTAAAACCATTTCTATGCCAAAGCACCCTGCCATTTTCCTTCCTTATTTCTATTCTGAAATCCACAGTTTCCTTCAAGATTCAACTCAAGCCACTTCCAATGATCTTGGAAGCCATCTGCATCCAGAGAGAGGCCTGTGGGAACTGAGAGTGGAGCACAACATAGCATTTTCACTCTTTTTGTTGTTGTTTGCTTGTATTTTTGTTTTCTTTCTCATTTTTTCCTTTTTGATCTAATTTTTCTTGTGTGGCAAGATAACTATGTATACAGATATTGAATTTAACATATATTTAAACGTTTAAAAGATCCCACTCAAGCATCACCTGCTGCCTCAAGCCTTTCCTGGTTTCCTTTGTTGGTTTTATTCCTTTGACCTTCTAGGCCATCACAGGATGAAGGGGATCCATGAAAGGAGAGGATTCCCTTGGATCTGAGTCCTATTCAGATAGATCGCGTTCCTTAGTGGAACTTAAGAGGGTCCAGAATATCAACTGCAATGCCCCTGGGGCAGTTCGAAGAAGTTCAAATCAAGACGGAAAATCGATCTGTCTCTGGAATCTGGGAGACCAGGGTGGTCAGAGCTTTGCTACGAGACCAAAATGCAGGACCTAGGCCTTTACTGGCAGGCATGCGTGCCATGCCCTTGATGCCAAGCTACTAGGCAGTTTCCAGAAGTGTTTCCAGAGGTTCTGACCATGCAGCTGTTCCCCTGGCCTCGCTAGGAAGGGAGTAATAGAGACTGGCAATGGAGCCCCGTGGAGCAGAGGGAGGTGAGAAATAGTTGGGAGGGCTGGGAAACAACCCATTAATTTCTTGCAAGTTCCACCGTTTTTGAGGTCAGGCTTTGCAGGATAGAGGCTGGACAGGCGCACTACACACACTCCCCCGCCCTAGTCACCCCAACCTCCAGCTGGCCCTAGCGCCCGGCTCCCGCATCTCTGGACGCGTTCGCACTCCGAAAGCTACATCGCCGCCCCTTCTCCTTCACCAGCAACAAACCGGTGCTCCCCCGCCCCGCACCAGCGCATGCACGGATGGCATCTTTCCTGTCCTGCGCCCACGCCAGCGGCTGAGCACACCAACCCATCCAGCCCTCGGAAACACGGTAGGGTGTAGAGGAACTAAGAGTCTGAGGCGGGCAGAGGAAGAGCGGAGCCGCGGAGTAGGCGAGCTCCGGGTCCTGTGGGAGAGGGAGGGAGGATTTAGGGTACACCAAAAGCCCTAGCGTGGTCTGCCAGGAAGGGTGGTTGCAAATGTACCTAGTAGAAAAAAATGTAAAAAACAAACAAAAAACCCCACCTCCAAACCACAGCGCGTGCACAAAGGCTCTATTGGCAGCATGTAGCGCGCACCCTAGCCTCGAAAAGAAGCCCGTTGCGCGTGCACAAGCCTCGATGTTCACAGGGCGTGCACCGCTCGGGATGGAAGGAGCGCTGCGGGGGAGAGGGGGAGGCGGTCAGGGAGGTGTGCAGAAACGGGGGCAAGGGAACGTAGGATACCTGGACCCCGACTCATAAACTCGTAAAATGTCAGGACGGGGAGAGCCCTTGGGTCATCGTCATTCCTGGACTAGGAGACCGGTTCCACCAATTCCCTGTCCTCCAGCGGCTGCTAGAGCATAAGTCCAGCCGAGTCGGGTGCAGGGGGCCCTTCGGCGCGCGCCCGGATGGAACCGGGACCGGCGGGGCGGCGGGAGGGGTAGGGCGCGAGGAAGGGGCGCGCGCGCGCGGGGAGGTGGCTTGGGGTTCGGCCGGGGTGGGAGACTTTGGGAGGGGAGCACTCTGGCCCCGCGGCCCTCCCGCCTCCTCCCCCGAGGAAGGGGTGGGAGCTTCGGGGGCTGACCAGACAGACCGCGGTGGCGGCAGAGGCTGCGGTAGCGGCAGCGACAGGCGGAGGGAGAGGAGGCGGCGCCCTGCGCCCTCCCGAGCGAGCCACGGCTCAGCTGGGAGGCCAAGCGGGCGGAGCCGCGGCCCTGGAGGCCCCGGGCCCCTGGAGGCTCAGTCCCTTGGGCCGGCTCCGTGCCGCCTCACACCCCGGCCGGACCGGGCCTCGGCTAAGGTGAGCCTCAGGCAACGCGTCAGGGACCGGGTAGACACCGGGGGAGGGAGGTCAGAAAGTGGGCCCAGAAGCCGGCGTCCATCGCGGCCTGGGAAGGTAGCCGGGCCGGGCCTGCCGAAGGATGTGCTGTCCTCCCGTTCCAGGGTGGGAGAGAGGGCCTTTCCCCTGGGAAAAGTGCAGTTATCCCCTGCAGGCGGGAGCCCTGGGGAAGCTGTTTTGCCCCTTGGAGAGGTGAAAGGGAAGGAACCTAAGCGTTTGAAAGCTGGGCTCTTGCCCCTGGTTGAGGGGATGGGAGGTCGGGGGCTAATTTCTGGGGCAACAGTTTTTATTGTCCCTCTGTAGGGATTAGCCAAGGAGAATGTGGAGGTGAAAGGAGTGTAATTTTCGGAATCTAAGGGGGGGGGGTGTATAGAAGCTCTGGGCTCCCTAGTTTCTTCCTCTGTAAAAAGTCTTAGCTATCCCAGCCTTCGGAGCATTAAAAGCGACTCAAAGTGTAATTATCTGTTTGCACACTTTCTGTGGACAGAGTAGATTCTCAAAAGAAGTGGCATTTATGTTTCCTTGGGGGCCATTGCTAGAGTTAGAATAATTGCATTTGACCAATGTTGAACACCATATCTTTGCATATAGTAGATCCCTGATGAATGCTTGACAAAGATCAAGAAAACGCCCCCCATCTAGATTTGAAGTTCAAGGAATCCAAAATAGGGTAATATCCTGCTCCTTTGTGATTCCCAGCTAACTACAACAGTTACTATAAATTTTACTGCAGCTTTCTTAGGAATAGGAAAACTTGTGATGTTGTTAATAGTGTTAGGATTACCCGTTCATAAATACACAGTACACACCTCACTTGCAGGGCATTCACAACCCTTCTAGCTGCAGGGAGAAAGGATCTCTCTGACTCGCCATGGTCCTGAATTAGAAAGGAAGTTCTTGAAATAATACTACACTTCCACTTGTCTTTTGATACTGAATTCAAAATTTCATTTTTTAAAAGATAGGAACATCCCCCCCCCAAAAAAATTAAGTGTATAATAAAGTCCAGATCTAGACAAGGGCCCCTTTGGTGAAATATAAAGTCTAATGCCTCTCTAAAGACAAAGTCAGGTTCAGCAATTCAATAAATGTTTATTAAAGCAATGCTTATTATGTACAAAACATTGTACTAGGTTTTAGATTGATAGTAATCCTTGATAAAAATTGATTTTTAAAAACTCGATAAAAATTTAGAACATTTTTTCATCTTTGTTTTTTCCTTTCTAAATTTTGTTGTTACTGCCTTAATCCATGATTTTTATTTATTTATTTATTTTTTGTATTATTACCTCTTGGGCTGAAATGAGATTCAGGTGCTTTAATCTACACACACACACACACACACACACACACACACACACACACACACACACACACACTTTTAAGAATTTCTTTGTTGAAGCCTGTATTTTGCTTTTAAATGCAGGTGTGCAGTATTCACAATGACTGCACTCTGCTTCCAATTCAGTTGCATTCACAGTGGGTACTACATTTTGGCAAAGTCCACTTTTAGTTTTGCCTCAAAAAAACCTCATGAATTCCCAGTACAATTTTGAAGAATGATTTCATCTAACATTTAAGGTCTGTTTAAACTACAGTTGACAATATCAAAACAATAAAATGTTGCCAAGAGAAATGTGTTTGGAGATTTCATCTTGGATGTTTTGGGTTGTCATTTTTTAAGCTGATTCTTGAATTAGATTGTTAAACAGTTTAGAAAACTCATATATGTAATCCAAACATTTAAAAATACATTTCAAACCCACATCAATTTCTTTATCAGAATAGTGATGGCAGTTTACATAAGTAGAAATCAGTGGCCAGATAGAACTCATATTTTTTTCCTCTCCCTTTTTTAATTTTTTATTTTTTACTATAGACTTGAAAAACAACAACAAGCATGAACCTTTCCATCCACACAGGGAAACAGAGGTGTCATTTGAAACCACAAACCTGTTATATACAGAAGCTTATATCTTTTTCCCAAAAAATATATCTCCTTATATAAGTTTTCATTAAAAGCTTAATATAACTGTGAACAGATATATTTTGTTCCAGTATTTATTCTTTTTTTAAATTTTTATTTCCAGTTCCAAATTCTCTCCTTACCTCCTCCTGTCCCTTTCCCATTGATTGAGAAGGCAAAAAATAATATACTCATTATACATATGAAGTCATGCAAAACACAATCCCTCAAAATAAAATTAAAGAAAACATGCTTAAATCTGTACTCAGTTCTAAAGTTCTTTCTCTAGAGGAGAGTCTTTTGGAATTGTCATAAATTATTGCACAGCTCAGAAAAGCTAGATTTTTCACAGTTGATTAACATTTCAAAATTGCTGTTATTGTATACAATGTATAATTCTGTTCTCTTCACTTTGCAATTGGTTCATATGAGTCTTCCCAGATTTTTCTGAAACCATCTCCTTTTTCACTACTTACAATACAATAGCATTCAACACAATCATATACTACAATTTATTCAGCCATTTCCCAATTGATGAGTATCTTCTCAGTTTCCAATTCTTCTGTTAAAAAGAATTACTATAACATTTTTGTAAATATGAATCCCTTTCTTTTTCTGTGATCTGTATGGAGTATTGAGCAAGTAACTATTGTGGGTCAAAGAATATAAAGAGTTTTAGAGCCCTTTGAATATAGTTCCACATTGTTCTCTTTAAAGTTAGACCAGTTCGGGGCAGCTAGGTGGCGCAGAGGACAAAGCGCACCAGCCCTGAATTCAGGAGGACCCGAGTTCAAATGTGGTCTCAGACACTTAACACTTCCTAGCTGTGTGACCCTGGGCAAGTCACTTAACCCCAGCCTCAGAAAAAATAAAAAAATAAAATTAGACCAGTTCAATGTGTGTTCTCATAAAACTTTCATTTCTGAATCATCTTCAAAAATCCTCATTCTTCCTCCCAAATTTCAGTGACCACAGTTTATTTTTGTTTTTATCATTAAATTTTTTATTACTATGGTTCTAAAACTTTAATAATCCAAACTAAACTAACTCATCCAGTGCTTACAGTTTGTAGACTCTTTTCAGAATTCTAGTTAGGACCATAGTTTCTTTTAGTGAAAGGGGAAGAGAAAAGGTAAAATTTCAGTCAAATCATATAATCTTAGATCTAGAGCTCAAGAACTCTTTGAGAACTTTTGCGATGTAGTTGACAGAGGATCAGCCTTGGAGCTCATGACCTAGACTAGCTATATGACTTTAGAAAAATCACTTCTCAGTACTTTCATACAACTTTCATACTTTATATTACAGAGGGTTTCCATAGTAATTATTCCCTCCCTTCTCTAAAGAAATAAAATCACAAATTTAGACCCAGAAATGTTTACTTAAAATAACAAAATATTAAACTTTTATTTAATGTTCCCTTTTAACCCCATAATAAAGTTCACAAAGACACTTCTTTGTTCTTATATCAGAGGAAAGGTAGATTTTTGTGATGTGTTTGTTGCAGGAGTGGTAGCAAGTAGGGGAATTATATTACAGGCTGTTAAACTCTGGTGATTGCTATGTAATTTTAGCATACAACCATTTTATATTCTCTAATTTGAGGAAAAATATAATGCTGAACAGGTGCAGCTGGATAAATTGGTAAAGATAAAGTAAGAAGAAATTAAAGGGACATGTAGATAAAACAATTAAGAATCAGGTGTGAGGCATTTTAAAAATTAAATCAACTTTTCAGTGTCATAGAATTCACTCCTGAGGAGAGCCTCTTCAAGTAATTGCATTTAAATTATGACATTACAGTTTCACACTTGGAATATAAATCATTTCATTTGCTTCATAATTTTCTTTTTGCAGCTGCTAATTATTCATAGGATGATAGAATTATAGCTTTAGAGATGGAACGAACTTTAGAGGTCACCTAGTCTAATCTCTTCAATTTACACAGAAGATCCTCACTCAGAAAGGTTAAATAACTTAACAAAAACCGTATAGGGTAGTAAGTAGTAGGATTTGAATCCAGATCCTCCAACTCAAATCACTTCTGCAGAAATGGTTTTGGTTTTGTTTTTTAAGAACATATTGCTCCTTTTTATGACTTTCTAGTCAGTGTTTATCTATGGATGTTTGATATTTCAGTTCCTCTTTGGAAAGAGTCTATGATGTAGACTTGTAAATGCCAGATCACTAGCTTAAATACAAGCTTACAGGAAAATGTGGCATTTTAATGGAGAAAACTTTAACCTAAATTTTCAAAAAACAGTAATAGTTGCAAGCTATTTTGCTTTCTATTCAACTCAGTTTCCCCATTCATTTTGTGGATCACAATGTTACATCCTTCCCATTGGAGGTGGCAGCATGACTTATTAAAAGAACATTTCCTGACAGAAGAATCAGGCACCTAGTCTCTCACTAACTTACTCTTCCCTCTCTAGGACTTTATTTTTTTTCATTTCCACATTGAAAGGTCAAATTAGCTGAATTCTAATGTTCCTTTTCAGTTCTCATATTTTGCCTCGTCACAATGTAAATGCCCATTTTCTCTTTCCGTAGTAGTAAGATTATCAAATTATCCCACATCTGTGTAAACTATAACAGAATCTTGCCACATATTCATATGTTACCCCAGTGATTGAAGAAATAAATGTATTAATATGATTTTATATATTTAATTTTTATATGAACTATGCTACTTTTGTAAAATAATCTGATACTTCTTGATTCCATAGGCTTGCTAAAAAGAATGAGCTTTCAAACCTCTTTTATATTATAACTACTTTTAACTAAAATATACACAAATTGAATCAATGGAAGGCTAACTTGTTAAGATTACATAAAGAGCCCAGAGCCTGAGTTGTAAGAAAATAGCTATTTGGTTTGATATGTTGCAATATTCCATGCTACCATAGGATTAAAAGTTGTATGACTTTCTCCTGGGCTGAATTGGTGATGCTTATCTTTAAAATTAAATATGACAACAGGAGATAATGATAGTATTAGGCAAATATTAGTTTAAAAATTTCTGGGTTTTTTCTTTAAGTACTTTGAGGGAATTATATATAAGAGAATTACAATGTACTTCTAGGAAATTTTGATATTCATAATCATATCATAAGATTTTACCAGTTCTGTCATGCTTTTGTTAACTTATGGATTTCTTGTATTTAGAATATAAATATCCCTTTCTTTGTTTCTTCCCAGGATGTGAAACGGATATAAATATTTTTTAAAATTGTCCCTTTGCACACTCCATCATTGTCTGCTAGAATGTTTCTAATGAATGCCCCTCCTGTGATTGCTCTACAGTCAAAATGGGAGTCATTTGGACAGTCAGGGAGTTTTAGATTTCCTGTGTGTTTCTCAGAATCTGAAGAGGATATTGCTAGAGCATCTGTAAGTGCAAAAGTTCAAATGATCATAAACAATCTGCAAAGTGAAGAAGCTTCCTTGGGCATGAACAATGAGTACATTATGCGGAAAAATCAAAGGGGAGGTAAATACAAAGGAGCCAGAATTGCAGCTGCTAATGCGATTGTGCTTAAAAAGCACTCTACATATGCCAAAAGTGAATTGTCTACTGAATTTGACCACATGGAAGATGACTCCTCTGATTTTGGACCTCTTGTATTGGAATCAGATAGTGATGATTCTGTGGACCGGGAGATAGAGCAAGCAATACAAGAATATCTAAAGGAGAAAAGCAACACTATTCAGTCATTACCCAGCAGCAGTGCAACTTGTTTTGGTACAACAAATGGGAATAATAAAATCAAACAAGATCTTCCTCAGAATAATGTGACCACTCACCTACCTCCTGTAAAATTTAAATCTGATGTGGTTTCAGAAGCTATCATTTGTAATCCCGAGGGAAGCCATGATAAAGCTAGAGCTAGTTCTCCTCTTAGTGTAAGTAGTGATGACTCTTTTGAGCAAAGCATACAAGCTGAAATAGAACAGTTCCTAAATGAGAAGAAGCAACAAGAAATCCATAAATATGGTATCTCTTTGGATAAAAGAACAGAGCAAAAAGAAGTCTTGGTGAAAGCAGTCCCTAAATCCAATAAAGAATCTATTGTCAAATCAAATCGCCAAGATTTAAAGCAGGGATGTAAAGAACTAATCTTCAAACAGTATCCAGAATTAGGGAAGACTAATGTACAGCCCAAGTGCTTCAAGTCTAAAATCAGCACAGAATCTGAAAACTTTGGGAATATAAGATTGGCACCTCCTAAACTAGCAGGTATGTGCCATCCTTTAGAAACAGCACAAAATAAAGGTGTAGAAAAAAAGCATTCCTGGGCAAATAGAAGGGAACAAAGAATCAAAAGTGCAGCTCTTGTATATGAGATATCTGATTCAAGTAGTGATGATGGTATTGAAGAAGCCATTCAGATGTACCAATTGGAGAAAACAAGAAAGGAAGCCAGTTCTACAATGGATAGTAACCTATTGCAAAAAACACAGCCCAGAAATGATAAAGTATCAGACTTTGCCACAAGTATTGCAGTTGGTCCTTCAAAAAGTGCCTTGCTTGAAAGCCACAAAAAAACATTGAATAGCAAGAAGAAACAGACTGCTACAAAGGCTACAGAACTGAGCAATAGTAGCTGTGACTCCAACAAACTCTTTAAACCACTGAAAGAAACCAAAGTTTCTACACCTCCCATGAATACAATTGCCAAATGTGAGTTTACAGTACAACCCTCATTCCAGGCTGAAACATCTGCTGAATTAATGTGTGCAGAAGCTATACTTGACATTTATAAAACAATCATGCCTTCCCATGTGGAAAGCAATGACAGATCACTTTCTACGAACCCTCTGTTCTCTTCCCAAAATGTGCCTTCCCACCCTGACAGTGATAGCAGCTTGGTAGACAGTGATGATAGCATTGAGCAAGAAATCAGAACCTTTTTGGCTCTAAAGGCACAATCAGAACATTTACTGGCCAAACCTGAAAATCTTTCCAAGTCTGTGCAGGGACCACTATTGCCTGAACATAGTAATCAGGGCAGTAGCCCCAAAGTCCCACTTTCTAAGACATTGAAGTTATCACTGTGCTGCAAAAGGAAACTTAAAGGGGAAAGGAAAGTGGTGAAACAACTAACACCGAAGAAAACTAAAGGGTTAGAAAGAGAATGCCCACGGGAGACTGAATATGATCAGGTGAAAATTCATCTGTTACAAGAAGAAAAAGATTTGAGTAGTCAAGATAAAATCTGTAAATCTGAAAGCAGAAAGGATGAGGTGACTTGTCAGATCCTTTCTTCCAATTTAGTTGGGCTTATTGATGAACACATTGCCTTAGACCTGAGAAGTAGTTTATCACAAGCCCATGATAAAGTAGCACAGGAGAGGAATTTGGAACAAGAGAGGCCTGGGTCTGGTGATAAAAGTAGTTCTTTGGACAGTGATGAAGACCTTGATACTGCTATTAAGGACCTATTAAGATCAAAGCGCAAAATAAAGAAAAGGTGCAGGGACCCCAAACCTCACTGTAAAAAAAAGGTTAAGCTTAGTAGCACAGGAACTCAATTTTTAGATAAATTTAATAAGCTCCAAAAACACTGGAAAGATAAGAGTCCTCATTTACTGAAAAGCTGTCTCCCGGGATCTAAAAGAGACAATAGGGAAAACACAGTAAAGAAGTCTTTGAACAGTTGTAACCACAGAACAGAAAGAGGGAAACAGGAAAAAAAGCATGAGGGTCTGCAACTGGCATTTCAATTGGAGAAAAAAATTTTCTCAAAACCTATTTTAGTTTCCGGTGATATGGAAATCAATGAAAATCGGAACTCTGCAATCAGTACAATCTCACTCTCTGATGACAGTAGTTCAGTGGATAGTGATGATAGCATTGAACAAGAAATTAGAAAGTTTTTGGCAGAAAAAGCCAAATACTCCATGAGCAGTTCAGAAATTCAGGAGGGTAGTGTAACAGCACCTCTTCGGATTGAGGGTGTTTCTAAGCCTACGCTTGTTAGTGGAAAAGAGAAGCATCAGTCTATGGGGCATCTGCCTGGCTTAACCAGCCAAAGTCAAAAGAATAAGATAGTTTCTCAGAAAACTGAGGACCTAAAAATCTCTGATAAAACTGTAGTAAAAAGTGCAATAAATATTTTAAATGATGGTAGGAAAATTACATCCTGTCCTGGGAATATCTACCTCCATTCTACTTTGGCTGTGAAAACAAAACATGAGACAGTGACACCTAAAAATTGTGGCAGTTTATCTGTAAAGGAAGCATCAATAGATAAGAAAGCTGTCTGTATCAAAGACCAAAGTCAAAAAAGTCTTGAACCTACCGACACAGAAAATGTTGTCAGTAGGTTGCAGAACTATTGTATTACTGATATTACCACTCAAGAAAAAAGTAACCCTTTTCAGGGAAAATGTTGCTGCAGAAGCATGTGTGATCAAAAATTGGTACCTGAAACTGAGAGAAATTTGCTTTTAAATAACAAACGGTATCCTCTACAGAATGATTTTGTTCATGAAGGAGTGTTCCGGAATATCTGTGTGCTTAACACAGAAGGTAGAGAAACAGTACAGAAAGGGAATCATAGGAAGGAAAGAGAAAAAAGATTAAAGGATCAAACAAAGAGTTCTACAAATTGTACAATAGATCATCAGCAAAGTTTGCATCTGGCTGGATTTCATTCTTTGATTCCAGCTGAAGTATTTAATTTTGGTAAAAGTACATCTAGCAAACAAACAAGTCTTTTAAGTTCGAACCAGGCAGTCCCTCTACAGGTGCCTCTCTTCACCTCATTAAAAGAGAACAAATTGAGCAAAGATTCAGGAATATTTGGAAGCTCATACTTGCTTTTGAAGAAGGAAGGATCTAACTGGCAAAATAGAAAGGCACAGGCAGAATTAAACATACATGAAGTAAAGAAATTCAGTTCAGAAGGGAAAATACTAGATTTAAGAAACAGAAGGATTGTTGATAAAGGTGCCCGAGATCAGAAAGTATTAGAGAATAATTCCAGTGAATTTAATGTCACCTCCATAGAGGAAAGCAGAAGTTCAGTGGCAAAGGAAAAGATCTTAGATCTGTAAGTACATTTTCCCCTAGATGTCATAAGTATTTGTATAAAATAATTGAGTATAGATAGGGAACTAGAATTGCTTAATAGAGCTCAACAATTATTTAGAGAGCTTGGTATTTAAAGAGGGAAAGCAGTTGTCTGGAGTTGCTAATACACATATACTTGTACATATGTATACTAATGTGAAACAAATGTTTCTATTAACAGGTTGTCCTAAGCAAATATAAATTTGTAGCATTTTATAAATTATTTAAAATGCGGTAATGAAATATTTTTTTTGAATCCAGTAGCTAATTTTCTAGAATATGTGTAACTACAATATTCTGTGGGAATATATAGGATGGGAAATTTCCATGTGGAATTAGTAATTGTGAGGGACCCAAAATACAACGAACAAACCTAGGCTTCTTCAATAATTACTAACACTGCCAGCTTTAAATATATGTAGTATTTGACTTATTATTGATGAAAATTTTTAACTATCAAACTATGGAAACCTAAAAAAATCATTGATGATACTCTTTAAATAACAAATTCTTTTGGTGGTTCAAGTAAAAAGTATCATGTCAGTAAAACTTCTTATGGAACATTTTTCTATCCAGAGTGAAACAGATGTTGGGGACATAACTTCTTAAATATAAATCCTATTAGTCTCAATAAACTCTTAAGCATATTTTATGATATCTCTTTCACAAACTCAAAAAAAGTTCTCTAAAACTAAGTTTTAGAGCATGTGGTGATTTCTATATTGATGTTAGGGGACTTCCTCACTTATCCCTTATAAGATTTCCCTTTAATGTTGAAATCATAGGTTATAAAGGGGGAGAGGGAGAGAACTTTTGAACAGTAAATGTTTCTAAGCACAAGATAAGTTGAACTGTTTGAGCTCTCCACTTTTAAGCTGAGAAATCCCAAATAAAATTATGTCAGTGGCAGTATTATATCTACCGTACAATTCATATTTCTAAAGTATGCCTGGTTAAAGTCATCTGAAGTTTTCTACTATATAATCTAGTTCCATAACAAAACAATTATAAAACCTAAATTACCTACTTTTTGTATTGGAGCTACGTTTTTAAATTTTTTAATAGTGGTTGTAAAATATGAAAGTTATGTATTTTAAATTTCATCCCCTTTTCTTGGTATGTGCAATAAAATAAGCACTGTTTATAGTTGCTTTAGGAAAATCAATCACCAAACATTTATTGAGCACCAGCAGTGTGCAAAATGCAATATTAGATATCATGGAAGGATTAATAAGAGATGGAAACTCAGCTCTTATCTTTAAATGAACTTAAATCTAGTTGGATATAGAAAACCTAAAACACTTGAAACACATATAACATATTTTGAATAATTTCCTGGGGCATTAGAAGCTACTATCAAATGTTGTTCGCCCCAAGTCAATCATATGTGTGTATATACATACACACATAGGCTATGTGTATATATTGTCTTGAGATACATGCTATACATCCATTTAGCAATCATTAAATAAGCACCTTCAATTTGTAAAGCACTATGCTAGGTGCTGAGAGACACAGAGATAACTAAGGCAAAATCTTTGCCCTCATGGAACTTGCAACCAGATATGTAAGTATGTCTTCCTTATATTAGAAATTTATTTTCAAATCATAATTCAGTTGTCATAGCAATTGCCTTTCAAAGCTCATTATATACTGACTCAACTATTTAATAAGGACAATGGGCTTCCATAATAAAAGAAATGGAGTCAAATTTCTTTGTTTCATCGTGTATTCTGATGGGGTGGTGTTCTCTGGAAGGATTATAGACTGTTAAAATGAGATAGAATGGTATTAGTCATATGGTATTATAGTGAAAGACATAGTAACTTTTCTACTTCCATTGTGGGCTTAGGTATAGGGGCATCAACATGTTAGGATATTTAAGTTATGGGCATTTATTCAGTCATCAAACTTGTACTGGTCTATACTAGATTTTTGTTATCTGACCAGAATTTTGCAGGAAAATTTTTCATTTTTAAAAATCTTTTTACCTAACTTAGCTATGGTGTGCCTAGAACAGTGTTTTGTCCTAAGTTTAGAATTGGAGTTAGTTGATATTTCAAAATTCAAATGAGTTTTTCTGTATGTTATTTTTCCACATTTAAGCAGTAATTCATATTAATACCTGAATATGGAATAAGGTACCATTTGTGTTGAATGTGTCCTTTTTGAAAAATTTTGATAAAACAATTTTAGGACTGAAATTTCTATCTGATGCTCCAATTGGTGTCTGTGTGTTTATATCTTTTTTTTTTTTTGGTAGGATGTTGGTTCACTTAAGTGCTTCCAAGTAAAATACAAACCCATGTAACTTTGTGCTTTAAATGTCATTTCATTTTTAAAGAGCACTTTTTAAATTAAAGGTAAAAATCAGCTTGTTTTGTACATAAAAAATGGTATAAATTCATAAGTTTTAAAAACTAATAAACTGAGGACTGTTCATGAACTATGAAAAACAGTTTTTATGTGCTTTATGTTCTCATAAAATAATTTTTAAGTTTTAATTTAAAAGCCTGTCTACTTCACAATAAAATCCTAGTTAATTAAGGTATGACATAAGAATAGGAATCTCTATACTTAGGATCTTACTTCCTTGACCAATCTCAAAGGAAACAGAATAAGAAAATAATGCTCCAGTATTATTTAGTATCTCTCAACATTAAAATTTTAAGAGAAAAAAAATTGTCTTAGTACAGTGAATGAAGAAACAAAATAAAACTGTCTTATATTGACCTCTTTAATTCTGCACACTTCATTCAACCAGAATTTTTTAAAATTTATTCATGCATAATATTGGACATGAGAATATAAAATATTCTTCTCTCCCCCCACCCAGGAATTTGTCTTGTGAAATATAACTGACAATTAAATGTTTTAAAATGTCAAAACAAACTCATCACATCCTTAATCATACAAAATCACCTCAGAAAAGCAAACTATAAAGAGCATATGATACGCTCTGTACCATCAAACTGGTCTGTTTCCCATGCCCCATATATTACATTCCATCTATTCCCTTGCCTTTTCAAAGACATTGTCTTAATGGTTATATACTGAACATACTTAAACATGTATTTGTTATCTTACCCCATTAGAATGCAAACACTTTGAGAGAAGTAAGTTTTATTCTTTGTATGTATATCTGCAGATTTTTGGCACAATACCTGGCATATATTAGTTACTTTTTAAATGTTTGATTTGATAGGCATTTAATGAATCTTTTTCAAAACTGAATTGAATCTTTACAATGAGGGACCTGAACTAGATGATCTCCAAGCTACTTTGTTTTATGTCTTGTTCTATGATATAATCAATGTAGTAACAGAGATCCAACCAATATTATATAAGATCTTAGTGGTAAGAAAATTAATTAGTTAAGATTTGGAGTTGAGGAGGGGACCAAAGGGAATTCATGAGAAACATGAGGTGAAATTTTTGTCAGGCCTTGAAGGAAATGTAAAGTTTGGATGGGTAAAGAAGAGTTCGACAGACTTATTGAGCATCTTGTTTTGGGGGAAATGCAATAAGCATTCTATGCTCAGAAGTTCACACTCTAATAAATTTTTTAAGTTATTAGGATAACATAAGTTGGGTATGATAAGAGTCATAAAATATATATTCTTGGTGTTAAGAGATCATGTAAAGTACTGAGAGGATCTAAGAATAATGGAGGAGGTAGCACTTTATTAAACTCTTGAACAGAATAGATATTCAGATAGTGAATTTTAGATGAAATGAACAAAGGAAGATAGGAAGATGTAGTGTTCAGCAAATAGTTTAATAGAATGTATGCTGTGGAGGATATAATATCGAGAAAATATGGTGGGACATTATCTTTCCCACAAGGTAGCACTCAATGAAATTACTTCTACTTACAATGTTGAAATAATTTTTTTGTTGCATTGGGGTTTTTGCCTACTCTGAAGTTTCCACCTCATTTTCTTTCTGATTCTGATTATCTCTGGTAGAAAAAGTTAATTTATTGATATATTCTTACATTTGACAAATTTGTGATCTATTATTTGGTTAACAACTTAGGGCATCTAGGTAGTAATAAGTAAGAGTGCTAGATCCAAAGTCAAGACAGCCATAATTGAAATCCTGCTTCAGATTTTCCCTAGCAGTGTGACCCAAGACAAGTCATTCCTCAACCTCATGTTTTCTCAAACATAAAATGGAAATAGTACCTATCCCCAAGTATTGGAAGGTTCAAATTATATTAACATATAATAATTATACTAATAAAAGCTAGCATCTATATAGTGTTAACTATGTGCTTATGCCAGGTACTTTTTATCAATCAACTTACTTGGTCCTCACAACAATCTTATGAAGCAAATGCTATTATTATCTTCATTTTATTTTTTTTATTGGAGCTTTTTATTTTCAAAACATCTACAAGGATAATTTTTCAACAATGACCCTTGAAAAATCTTGTATTCCAATTTCTTCCTTTCCCCCACTCCCACCCCTAGATGGCAATATATGTTAAACATGGTAAAACTATATGTAATATCCTCACTTTTATAATTGAGGAAATTGAAGCAGACAGATAAAGATCATACAACTAGTGTCTGAGGTTGGATTTTAATTCAGTTCTTGTTGATCCTTAACCTAGAATTTTATCCATTGTACACTTAGCTGCCTAAAGTTTTGTAAAACTTAGAGCAATATATGACTATCCTCATCATTAGGCACTACTGGTACACTACTGGAATGATTGTATTGAACTGTATACCACACAGAAGACTTCCCCTTCACCTATCCTCAATCATAGTTAATATTTTGTCAGATATTAAAGTTTAAGGATATAATCTTAAACAGAATCTCTGTTTTTAGAAAAGAAAGTGCCAGGATCTTCCCTGTCCCACAAGTTATCTCATCTAATTAATGTTTACTGGTTCTTGTACATATGGAGAGCTAGCAAAATATTTACCTTATACTTAACTGTGACTGGTGTTTTCTTTTATGTTTTGAAGCTCCTCTCATTCCACTTCTTTTGATCCTGGATTGACAGTAGAGTCTTATGTCATATTGCACAGAGCTGCTATGCAAGAAGTTTAACCTCTAGCCACTTAGTAGAAAGTTTGACAGATTTACCTCACCAAATGGAGCTCTTTGAAGCCCATCATTAAAAAAACCATGCAGGAAGTCATACAAAGTCAAGTTTGGTTTTGGTTGGCTGGTTTGTTTTTTAATTTCCATGTCTTCAAAATAGTTATGATTAGTTATGCTACCAGGGATATGTCATTTTTATTGATTACTGGTCATATTTTTAATACTACTTCTTTTAATGTAGATTCTCTTTGAGATTAGAAAAGGAAAAAATAATTGTTCTATATAGAATGCTTGTCTGATAATGTGTACTGGGCCACAATCAAGCATTCCTCTCCAGCAGATTTTTTCTTTTCTACTTTGAGGAAAAAGTGTTCAGTCACTTTCAATTCTGTTCAACTTTTCATGATCCCATTTAGGATTTTCTTTGCAGATAACTGGAGTGGTTTGCCATTTCCTTTTCCAGCTCACTTGACAGATGAGGAAACGAGGCAAACAGGGTCAAGTGACTTGTCCATCACACAGCTAGTTATCTGAGACCAGATTTGAACTCAGGAAGACTTGTACACAAGTACACAAGTACACAACAAGAAACAAGTACACAAATACTACATAAAGTAGAATGTGGCAAGTTAGACTCTTTGTAGCAAGGAGCATAAAGTGGAATTGCTTGGGAAAAACCTAATGTCCAGGACACAGAATGTTTTTGTTACAATATATCTATTTTTATGACAACTACATTCTTTTTTCTTTAAAAATCATGACTACAAAGTGACCAGAGTATTCTTCCTTCAGTATTTTAAGTACACCCACTTAAGATAAACATTTACTTCTTGGCACTTAAAGATATGCTTAATGCAGATATTTTAAGAAAATAACATTCTCAAATTTATTCATTAAAACATAATTAACAACTAAGTCTATGGAAATTTTGGTATAGGAAATTTATTGCTATACATTGGTAAATTTCCTTGTATTGCCCTTTTAGAATCATTTAGCATTACTCTCATATACATTTTATCAGATAAATAAAAATCTCTATAATGAGAAAACAGAAATGTGTGGTCTTACTGAGGTTTTGTGTGTTTTTTTCTATAATTTTTCGAGACTATTGCATTTATGACAAATGCAAGCATTATTAACTTATAAGGAATCTAGGATAACTTGATATTAACTCATTAGGTGTGGATTCCATTAACCAGAAATAGAACATTATTACTAGTATGCTTGAGGTCATTAGGTAATTTTAATGACCAATTATGACATAAATCATTCTATGAAAGCAACCACAAATATGAAGAGTTGGATTTAAATGTTTTGATTGGGAATAAAAATTGAGCTATTGTTAAAAAATAATAATGCAAATCAGGACTACATAATATAACAAGGCTTACTTCCCGAAAGAAATGGAGATTTTACATGAATTATTTAGATAACTCCCAATTTTTATTAATTTTTGCTTTTATTTTAAAAACTGCCTCAATGCTGTGCCTCAACATGGTGCAGTAGAGTAGTTATTTAATCGGTTTACATTATTGATCTCATTTTTTTAAGGTGATAACAGTTCCCAGAACTAGTGTTACTTTTTGGATTTTTAATGTTAAGGAAACATTTTGGAAACTTTGACAGTAACTTAACTTTTTATATTTGGTCTTTATCATTTAAAAAGAGACTAAAAATAGAAGTGTTTAAATTTTATTTGATAATATGAATAGATTTTTTAAAAAATAATTTCAGTTTGATGCTTGGTATTTAAACTGTTTTTCCAACAGAAAGAAATAGTACACATTTTATATATATAGATATGTCTATTTATGCACTATATAATCTGATTTCAGATTCTGTTTTTATGTGTCATCTATTTGAATTGATTGTAATTATATGACCCACACTCAGTTTTTGTTGACTCTCTAAAACTTATAGAAATTTAAACAGTTTCTATATCATATTAGACTTTTTAAAGTTTCCAAAAATCTATTTTTTCCATATATTAATAAAAGATTAGCAAAAAGCAGTCACAGTGTTTGATTTCTTCTCATCTTTTTCAGTGAGAAGACTTTTGAAGGAACTATTTTCTTTAAACAACTTATTCATAATAATAAAATATAATGGAAAATATTTATCAAAGGCCATGAATATAAAGTATTAATCAAGGATTCCTTTTGAAAAATTTTAACAGTTTAATTTGCCTGTTACTTAAGAACATAAAACAAGATTTTTAAAATAATTAACAATATCAATTTCCTTCCATTTCCCATTCCCCACTCTAACCCTTCCACCCCTTACAATTATCCTCTGAGTTGGAGGGACAATGACCACAATAACATCACTCTGGCAAATGAAACCTGCCTCCATGCTGTATCGATGGTGTTTTTTGTTACTTTAAGAATCTGTTATTTCATCATCTTCAGGTATTCATATTGTAGTCCCTCTGCAATTTGGCAATTCTGAAAGACCATCTACTATAACAGAAAAATCCATTCCCTGTCAGTTAACTTGATGATAAGCCTTTCCAAACCTGGCTAGCTGGTCTTCCAACAAGACACAGACTTTTATCTTAGTGAACCTTGGCAGAGGCTATCACCATGCCATGATGCAGCACTCTAGTAGAATGTGAGTGGCAGGAAATCATCCAAAATCCTTCCATTATGTTTACTCTTCAGTGGCAGTTCCATATGGGCATGAAAATGTTTCCAGGTAACACTATAGAGAACAGTTATTTCATATCCATTTATCAACTAAATAACCAAACACTGTGAAAAATCTGGATGTTGATCATCCATTTCAGCCAATCATAGACTTCAGTGTATTTCTATCTTTATCTTAGTTGAAATGTTTAATAGAAGGTTAATTTTTTTACACCTAAAATAAGAATGAAGTTAAAACAAGAGATCATGGTGCTTTGTACATTTTACTGCCTCAGAAATATGCAAAGTTTTTAGGAAAGTTCAGTATAGCCAAACTTTAAAAAAAAAAAAAAAAAAAAAACAATTATTTTAACAGGAACTAATTACACTGATTATTCAGAATACAGCAATCTAGAAACAGGATTACCATTGAAGAGGGGGAGGTGCTCATTAATCACAGATTGATGGTTTATTAACATTGTAACTGGGATGGAAGTTCAATCGATCATAATACGTGATGAAATTATCAGGGCCAGTCACAATGCTCTTGTCAGTGTAGACATTGAAACCATTGTTTCTGTACATTCCACATTTTTCATAATGTTTAGAAAAGGTATGTGATTTGGTATGGAAACTTTTCTGAAATTTAAAAAAAAAAAAGAAAGAAAGAAAACTTTAATTAGTTTATAGTGCTTTGCAAAGCATTTCTTTCACCACACCCCTTGCTCCCAAGTATATAGTATATGCACTGATAAGTATTACAAATAAGGATACTAGACTATTGAAAAGTTAAATAACTTTCTCTTCATCATTTAAAAGTTATCCAAAATCACATAGGTAGTAAGTGGCCAAGCCAGGATTAGAACCCAATTTTTCTGGCTCTGTATGGTGTACTTTTGGCTCTATGAAACTCTCTCAATAGGTGTATTGCTAGTCACTGGGATACTGCTATAGATTGTATCAATGATAAAATATTTTCAGAAATAGTTAGTTTTAAATCTTCATGATATAATGCTATGTAATTTAAGCTTGTTTAGGCCTACTAGGTGGCATGATGGATAGTGTGCCAGCTATAGCCAGGAAGATCATCTTCCTGAGCTCAAAACTGGCCTCAGACACTAGTACTGGTTTGCAATCCTGGGTAAGTCATTTAACCCTACATGCCTCAGTTTCCTCATCTGTCAAAGAACTGGAGAAGGACATAATAAATCATTTTTCCAACTTTGCCAGGAAAACCCCAAACAGGGTCATGAAAAGTCAGACATGACTAGAAAATGATCAATTGTTTACTAGGCCTAGTAAAGTGACACAGACTTCTGCCAGATATTTTCCCCAGATAATATATTTAATAGACTGTATTTAAGAACAATTGTACCCATTACTGACGAAGATGCAAAGTTTACATAAGTAACATAGCATCTTCCCTCATAATAAATTGATCAAAGAGGACTTATTAAGTGTTAACTATGTGCCAGAGACTGTGCTACAAAGAGGGAAAAAAATGTATAATGGTTCCCTTTTTCAAGAAGCTCACACTCTAATGAAAGAAATAACATGTAAATAAGTACATACAAGATAAATATAGAGTGCATGGAAGGTTGTTTCAGAAGGAAAAATACAACTGGGAACCAGGAAGGCTTCCAGTAGAAGATGAGATTTGAGCCAGGTTGTGAAGGAACCCAAAATACTAAGGAGAGCCAAGCATTCCAGATATGGGAGGAAATTAACTGAATAACACTAAAATGAAAGATGAAATATATCATTTGAGTCTTAAAAAATAGGGTGATGCCAGATTATAAAAGAAACTTGGGAATGATAGACAAAGGAGTTCAAACTTTGAATAGGAAGTGATCTCTGTTCGATCTATTATTTTCATTGGTTCTCTTAATGGTTCTTAAGTAGCCTATATGTTTTATCTCCCAAGCTCAAAACAGCAGACACCCCACCAAAGCTCAAAACAGCAGACACCCCACCACACATTACTTTTTTTTTTTTACAGGGCATTTTTATTTTTTATTTTAATATAGAAAGGGAATTCTGAAAAACACTGGCACCAGCCTGGATATATAATAGCAAATCATCTACTTTTCAACTTGGCCTTTTTTTCAGTAAATTATCTATGCAACACTGTCCCTCCACATTTTTTGTGGGGGGAAAAAAAAAAAAAGACTAACTTTACATAAGTATAAGGTAATCTTAATTTTAAGCTTAAGGGAATTTTTCACCATTTATATTTTTAAATCCTTTGGAATATTCGGTAATAATTCTAAAAATGACATCTCATTCAATTCAGGACCTTAATTTTGAATGCCTCAAATAATATAGTACAGTGACTGACACACAATACATACTTAACAAATGCTTGTTGCTTACTGATTTGATAGAATAATCTATATTTTGCTTCATTTTACCTTAACCTGAAAGCAGAGAGTAATTTATATGAAAAAATAGGCCTTCCCTTGGGATGGGGGCAGGAATGATGGCTTACAAGATGAGCCAGTGGCAAAACTAGGAGTAGAATTATAGCCTGTCTCTCAGTTCTGTGCCCTGACCCACTATACTACTCTTTTCAGGTTGCCACTTTTTGTGGTTTCCACATCCATTTCCTCTCCCCCCCACCCCAATTTGTCTCTCTTTAAACCAGTAAGTAAATTTTTTCAGTCTCTTCTTCCAATGAAATCTTATATCTTATCTCATACTTACAGGCATTTCATGTACAGTAGGTGCTCTGCTACCATAGGTTTGGTTAGATGTCCTGTATACTGGATGAGTTTCCTTAATCCTGTTAGAGTGAACACACACATACACACACACACATTTTACTATGCATTCTATTATTTTATTTTATCTAGTCATATTCCAGATCACTTTAGTGACAATTTTTTTATCTAGAATAACACTAGGAGAATCTTCTAGAGGAATCCTTTCTAGAGAAGGGGAAGGTATGTAAGTGATAGGGAAGTTGAAAACTATCATTGTGCAGTATTGACTTCCCAGAAGAAAATAAAAGGAGGCAGCTAGAAGGGACTGTTATTTTCTCCCTATCTCTGCTTATGGCCAATTTGGTTTCTAATGGTCCTTGCCCATCCACATCTACCCCACCTCCAACAGCCTAAACAATCCAGATGGCAGAGCCCCTATTATTTCCTCCTAGGCCAGCCCTCCCTCCAAATCCCTTAAATTTATAAAGATTAGCTCAGGTAAGTAAGTATTGCATGTAAAATGCAATGTCTTCTGGGAGGACTCTGAAAACACTCACTCCATAGATATAATCTTACCTTGAAGAGGCAGAATTCTGGATTAGTGGGTCAGAACCCACGGTCACAGCTTCTGGACAGACTTCCAGGTTGATCTACTGGAGCCCCTTCAACTTTAGTCTTTTCAGGGGCTACTTCAAGGAGAGGAACCTATATAGTGTAACTTAAATGCAGCCACTATGGAAACAGGTTGAGGCCCCTAACAATTTATTGCCCTAATTTAATTGATCAGGATATTTTTGTGTCTTTTAATTAGGCAGCCTAGGCATGTTAGATGAGAAGTCTAAACATTTTTCTTTTGAAGACCTCTTTGCTAGTTCCTCTTCTGTAAACCCTCCTTGCCTCCCATTTCTTTACCTTATTATCCCTGTAAGGTTCCCTTTCTTACCTGTAGCCCCGAAACCACCCAGGGTTATTGAACCTGGCAGGCAAATTTTGGCTCACTCGGTAATAATCACTGGTTTTCTCCAAATAACCTTCTTCTGCCTTTTGTTCATCATGTTCAGAAGATTGTTGAGGGGCTTCCTGGGGCATTTCTCCTCCCTAGTAACAGAGAAACAATTTGGGAGGAAACACAAGAAAGAGAAGAGGCAAACTTAAACTGAGTTTTTCAGAGCAGCAAACATTCTGTTGCTAAGCAACCTAGAACTTGACTCAAAAGTAGCTTGTTCTTAAAGGTACAATACAGTTCCATGCCATTTTCAGAACTCTGTTTATGTAACAGAATTCAATTTTATTTTAGATTGACAAGCCATGTTCTTTAATATGGTGTAATAATAAACTTTTTTGTTCCTTGGAGAAAATTCACATGGAATACCAAATAAACATTTATGGAATCAAGGAATTCTAAGTCCATTTAAAAATTAATACTGCTCATTCAGTATTAAAACTATGATTCTTTGGGTCCAAATAAGTAAGTATAAATAAAATGTCACTGGTTTATTCCATTGGAGTAAAAGCTGCTCTAATGGGAGCTACCTATGGTAAATATATATGTGTATATATATATATATATATATATATATATATATATATATATATATTAAATACACTAATCTGTACATGATGCATAAGCAGTGGTAAGAAGGATGGGTTTAAAACTCATTGACAAGTCTAAAAGTATGTACAGAAGTTTGTGTTTTTTACCATGAATAAATGAAAATTAAACAATTTGAGTCTCTGCTGAAATGAATTTTATATTTAAAAATTAGCCAATTATCAGCTTTCTATATAAGATCAGTATTAGTCTAGCTTTTTGAGTGTCAATATGAAAGAATTTGGGAAACTTTTGGTCTCTGACAAAGGGCTCTAAAACTGCTTATCACCTAAAATTAAAAATACTGCCTCACCCCTTAAAGAAAGAGGATAATTTAAAGATACTTTTTAGAATCACAATATATACACAATGGTGTCTTTTATTCATGGTGAGAAATAAAAATTTTCATCTGAGAGAATTAATTAGCCAAGATTTAGCCTTATTGTGATAGTACACCATTTATTTTGCCTTGCAAAAATATTTGACCTTATGTCAAAGAATAGTTGTAAAATAAATCTGTATAGACTTACTTGTTGATTATAGTTTCCTTTTCAACATTCAGAAAGGAAAGAGAAAAGCAAATGTAATTCTTCAGTGACTAATACAGTTTTACTCTAAATCATAGAGCATTCCTGTTAATCACTACTTGTTAGTGGCAAGAAATTTACTACATTTTAAACAGGATGATAGTAGATAGAATAACTCAGTTTTGTTTCAGAGGTCTCTTGTTTGCCATCTGATTTAAAATAAATTAACTGCTGCATGGCTCTGGAAAAACGAAATTTTGTTGTCTGTTTATTTACATTTATCAATATTTACAGGTTGAGAAAGATTGGCAGAGGTTAAAAACGGGTGATCTTTCTTACTATAAGTGAGAAACTACTCCTACCTTAGGGTATAGATCAGCTATTTAAATGAGAGGACTAACTTAATGTATCTTAAATTTTTGAATGTTTTATATAAAAGAAGGGACCTAAAACAACGAACTGAGTCTCAGACATGTCTACCAAGGTAGGTACTATTTTTATGTGAATGTATTTTAAAACTTAATAAAGATATGTATGGTTAAGAAGAAAAAAAAAAAAAAAAAGAAATCCAATAACAATGTAAATGCCACTCCACCGAAATTACTAGCTTTACATGACTATTTCACTATCATCAGCATTTTAGCACCTGTGACACTCTCTTCTCACACACAGTGTTCCCACAATAGCTCCCCAAATTCAATATACTCTCCATGTTTACATCCATAAAAATAATAATAGATCATAATCCTCATGTCTTTTTTTCCTCTAATCTGCTAGAGGACACAGTTAAAAACAAAGTAATTTCATAAAATAGCATTATGGGGGAAAAAAAGATTTTTATTTTCCCTAAAAATATAGATGGATCACTCTTCCTGAAAACAAAAAATACACTATTAGTGGGGAAAGAGTGAACATGTATAAGCATAAAGCATCAGAGACCTGCACAGAGAAATACATGTAGATTTGCACCTTAATTCATATATTCCAAGTTGATACAGAAAAATCCATTCATGGGACAAGTACGTCTGTTCGGCCTGCCTCCGTCATGCCAAAATATTTCTTCTGGGCATATAGGCTACATCCTTCCTCTGGTATTGCTGGGCTTCTCCCTTGTTTGGTGTCCCTCCAGAGCTCATGTTTCTCCCTTTCTGCTGTATGTGGCATTTCTGCTTTTTGGTCTTCATTCTACTGAAGCAGAGAGTCTATTCTGTGTGTCATGAAGTCTTTTGATGGCCTGACAAAACATGAGTACTTATCCCTCCTCAGGATATTTGCCAACATTCATAATTGAAAAAAAAAAACAAACCCACTACATTTCAGTTAAAGATTAATGAAAATAAATATGTATTTTAACTATCCCAAGTTTATAGACCCTCTATAGATTTTTAAAATCTATGAGTTCATGGACCCCCTGAGTTAAAAACTTGTGTAGGATATAGTGTCAAGAATCTTCCATTCCTTCCCCCAGAGTTTGCTCTGTGGTGACAGTTTTCGTAAGGGGTTAATAAAATCCAGGCAGAGTACCCCCTGGGCCAGAGTTCAAAGCATTCTGTTAGAGATAACCCAACAGGGTTAGCCTCTCTTAACAGATCCCTCAGATTCTCTCTGACTTAACTGCAAATAAATTTAAACCCGGACAGAAGGTAAGCTAAGAAGATAAGGTCTGTATTATCTACCTTTCTAGCTCACATTCTAGTTTTTATCATGTGTATCTGTACTTTGGCAAAAAAAAAAAAAAAATCCTGTCTCCCTACACTGCTTCTATTATTATCATGTTTCTATGTCTTTTACAAGTCACTATATAGTGAAATGGCTAGTACATTATCTCATTAAAACTAAGGTGCAAAAAAATAAAATAAAACTAAGTGTGTACTAATGAACCCATTTATGCTAGCCACAAACCACAAAAAGTTTTTATTCCAATCTGTATCAACAAATGCAAAAGAACTCATTTGAATTTAAATATTGTATTTCTAAGTATTTAAAAGAAATAATAAATCCACAAAGTAAAATGAATGCACCTTTAAAACAAAACTAAAAAAAAAGAAAACATTTCAATGACAAACATTAAACACTAAATAATCTTGCTTATCTATTGTCATATCTTGTTAAATATACAAGAGAATGAAATGCAATGAAAACGTAGATGTCTTTTTTTTTTTTTTTTACTCCTTGCTGCTCCAATCCCCCACCAAATCCTACCCTCATCCCAGCTTCCCTGTTACTGTTCAAGACAGCATCATCCTTCAAGTCACCTAAACTCATAAGCTAGATAATGTTAGACATCTTAATCTCAACCTATCTAGATTTGAACTCATTCTTTCTCCCTAAACCCTCCCCTCTCTAATTTCCCTATTACTGTCAAGGATAACCAGGCTTGCAATCTAGGTGTCATCCTCAACTTGTCACTATCTCTCACCCTACATATTCAATGTATTGCCAAGACCAGTCAATTTTACCTTTACAACATCTTTCCTATTTAGTTCCTTCCCTTCTCTGAAGCTGCCACTACCCTGATACAGGTTCTTTGCACTTCAGAAATAGACAACAGGTTGGTCTTCTTGTCTCAAGTCTCTCTACTCTCCTCCATTCTCCATTTAGCAAGTGTCCATTTGTGCAAACAAATCTTTCTAAAGTGCTGAGAGCCAATGTCTCCCCTCTCCCATCAGACACCCCCCCACACACACTTCTAATATAAAATCTTTTATTTGGCATTTAAGGTTCTTTACAACCTGTACTCTAACACCATTCCTGTCATTTTATACCTTACTCCCCCCAGCATCTACTCTAAAATACAATGACACTGGCCTTCATGTACTCTATGATCCAAATACCATGACCTCCTTGCTATTCCTCATATATAATATTCTGTCTCAATGTCATGCATTTGCATGTCCAATACATAGTAAGAGCATAGAAATTGCTCTTTGCCCGTTCCTGTCCATATATGTCTCTCCACTCTCTATCTTTCCATAGGTCTTAATTATTAATATTTTAACAAAGCTATCATCTGGTTCATATTCTTTAGTTGTTTAATGAGCTAATTTTGTGTTCTCTAACCATATTATTATATATATCTGAGGATAGAAACTTTAACTTAGACATCCTTTGATGTTTCTCAAATCACCCACATAGTATCTAGAAAGATAAAAGGATTATTAATCAACCAATAAGCACTTATTAAAAAACTTTTATACACTAGGTATTAGAGATATAAAGGAAACTGTCCTGAACTCAAAGAGGTTATATTTTATCTAAAGAAACAACATGGTATCAAACTGTGCATACCCTTTGATCCAGCAGTATTCCTATTGGGATTATATCCCAGAGAGATCTTAAAGAAGGGAAAGGAACCTACATATGTAAAAATGTTCATGGCAGCCCTTCTTGTAGGGGCAAGAAACTGGGAAGGGAGCAGATGCCCATCAATTGAAGAACAGCTGAATAAGTTACCGCATATGAATGCTATAGAATATTATTGTTTAAGAAAAAATAAGCAGGATGATTTCAGAAAGACCTGGAGAGACTTACATGAACTGATGCTGAGTGAAGTGAGCAGAACCAGGGCATCATGGTACATGGCAACAAGATTATACAATAATCAGTTCTGATGTACATGACTCTTCTCAACAATTATATGATTCAGATCAATTCAAATAATCTTGTGATGAAAAGAGCCATCTACTCCCAGAGAGAGGCCTGTGGGAATTGAGTGTGGTTCACAACATAGCATTTTCACTCTTTTTGTTGTTGTTTGCTTGCATTTTATTTTCTTCATTTTCGTTTGTGGTTTGATTTGATTTTTCTGGTGCAGCAAGATAAATGTATAAATATGTATGCATATATTGGACTTAACACATATTTCTACCATGCTTAACATATATCTAGGGAAAGGAGATGGGAGAAGGTGGAGGGAGGGACTGGAACACAAGGCTTTGTAAGGGCCAATGTTGCAGAATTATCTATAGATATGTTTTGAAAAAAGAAAAACCTTTAAGAAAAAAAACAACAACATGAACTCATAAAGGCAAATACAAAATATCTAATAACTCTAAGGTAACATGGGAATGGGGGGATTATCAGAAAAGGTTTCGTGTAACAAATGTGGCACTTGAGCCAAGCTTTTATAGAATGAATAACTTAGCCCAACCCTTTCTTTATATTGATGATTGTACAGAGACTTTTATAGAGTATTGATATTATTGTGTTAAATTTAATATAAACTTTTTTAAAAAGCTGTTCATCAAAATTGATTTTTATATACAACCTTCATTTTCTCTCCTATGCAGTTGTTCATGCTTGTTAATGCACGTCAAGTTCATAATAAAAAACAATTATTAAAGTTGTTTTTAAGTACTGCTTTCTGAATTGGTAAGAAATGGAATCATTTGCAAAAATGATTCGCCTCTTCATCTAGTCCGTCTTTCAGCTGACAAAGTGACTTCCTCAAGCACAGGCCTCGCCATGTTACCAGTGCTCACAAGGGGGCTCTTCTTCACCCTGCTCAATGAATTCCAGGGGCTCCTTATTTTCTCCAAAATCAAACACAGAGTCCTTTGCTTTTTAAAGCCTTTTTAACTGGTGTTTTTCTATCTGTCCAGTCTTACACCTTATTATCCGCCCCATGCTCTGTGAGGCTAACTATCTTTCCGGCTGTTTGTCCCACAAGACATCCTTACTCTCTACTCCGGACTTTTTCACTGGCTGCAATGCACTGCCGCTGCTTCCCTGGCCTCCTCCACGTCTCAGGTGAAATCCCAGCTCCTGCAGAAGCCTTTGGCGCCACGCCGGCACTGTAGGAGCTTGTGGTTGTTCCCTTCGGTGCTAGGGCCTCGGTCGCGCATCGTCGTTGGCGTGGTTTGCCTCTGACTGGAGCGCGGAGTCCTTGAGCCCGGGGCCTTGTTTTCCCTTTTTCTTTTTTTGGTGTCCCTAGTACTTAGTCTGCAGGGTGGGCACGCAGGCCTTACGGCCCAGTAACGGCAGTGTCTGTAACTCTTGGATGAACTTAACTCTTCAGTTCACTCTAGGACTTTATTTAAATTTTTCATGAAGGAGAAAGGAGCCGCGGACACGCTCTGAAAAGCCGGCGCGGCTGTTTCTTTGGGGAGGGCTGAGGTGATGAGAAGCGTCCCTAATCCTTTCCTCAGCCTCTCGCTCTGCTTCCGTTCGGTTCTCCAGGTAAGACTGCTACCTGCCGGCAGCGTCTCCCCTCCGGATTGAGCAGGTGGGGTCGGTTCGTCCGGTCAATCAATAACTCCTCTTAGGTAGAGCGTTTTGTGCAGAGAAGGCTGCCGGGACGGAGCGTGGAGGGGGAGAAGGAATGGAAAAGAGGAGCCCAAGAGGGAGGATAGGAAGGGACAAGAGAGAAAGGAAAAGAGGGAGTGAGGAAGGGGAAGGGAAGGGGAAAGTGAGACTCCCAAATCCCTGCTCAGAGACAAAACTATTTTCCTTGAGTGGCGGTCTCTCAGGGTGGGGGTGGAGGAGGAGTGGCTGGGGGGATGGGCACGGATTTTACAGTAAGGTGTTAAGAAAAAGTTTTTAATCTTCATATCGCATTTAAATGTATATTGTATATAATTATATTGCCACTTAATCTGTAACATTGTACCACACAATGTGGCGTTATATATTGTGTATGTTACATTATTCTATATACATTTATGCGTTAAGATTTAGGGACACGCCCCTCCTGGGGCGGGAGCCTGTGCCGGTTCCGCTGGGGCGGCAGATGGCGCTGTCGGGAGCGCAGCCGAGGGAAGGGCCCTCTCTTCCGGCCCGCTAACGCTAAGCTCTTCCTCCGCGGCGACGCAGGGCCCGTCCCGCAACATGGCTCTGGCACAGGCTCCGCTGCCGCTACTCCGGGCGGGTGAGCGAATGTTCGGAGCGGCGTGTCTTGTTCGGCGCTGCCTCGGCCCGGAGGAGCAGGGGGAGAAGCGGGCGGCCGGGAGGGGGAGGAGGGGGAGGAGGGGGAAGAGGGGGAAGAGGGGGAGGAAGGGGAGGGAGGGGAGGAGGACGAGGAGGAGGAGGAGGGGAAGCAGGGAGAGCGGAGAACCAGGGAAAGGAGTCGGAGAGGAGGACGGGAGGGAAGGGGAGGGAAGGGGAGGGGAGAGGAGAGAAGTAGTGAATGAAGGGGGAGGAGGAAGGGAGGCACTAGGAGAGGCCAAGAGGCAGGGCATGGGGAGAAGGGGGAAGGGTCTCAAACTAGGATTCTAGGTGGGAATAGAGGACGCAGGACCCCGACGTCATCATAGAGCCGGGATTCTTAGACTTGAATTTTCTGTTGGTTTTTATAACTGTAATTCAGCATGACCGGCTTTCTAGTTCTATCTTATTTTATGTATGTAAAAAACGTCCTGACGAGGGGTTCTGCCGTCAGGGACTAAGGGATTTCGGACCCGTAAATATCTCTAAGACTGCTCCTCCGCCCCCTCCCCAGGCAGCGTGCCCAGGCTCCCCTGGTTGGATCTCCTTGGCAAGGCCTCCCCATGGGCCTCACAGCCTGGCCTTCGGACGTACGGTGCCGTTCCTGCCGCCGGGATTGTCCAGCAAGGAGACCACAGCGGTAATGTCCCGTTTAACCGGAAAACGGGCGGGATTCCTTAGAGAGGACGACCCAGTGGCTGCCTCCGTTACTGCAGGAATGCCCTGTCTGTACAATGAGGGTGTTGCTTGTGTTGCCTAGATGCCTTATCTCGGATTCCCGTCTTGGGCCCAGCTCTCAGCCCCAGTTCTGTACTTCTGAGTGGAGTGATTTCATCTCCGTGCCAAGGGGCATGGTCTAGCACTGACACAGTGCCTGGCACACAGACATTAGACGGATGTAGGGAAGGAACTTGGGCCCCAAGTCAGGAAGAGATGAGTTCAAATGTGGCCCCAGACTAGTTGCATGACCCTGAACAAATTAATTAGCCTCTGTCTGCCTGTTTCCTCATGTGCAAATACAAAAAAAAAAAAAAAAAAAAAGGGGTTTGTAGAGCTCAAATGATATAATATTAGTAAATCATTAGCATAGTGTAGACCCTCATAAGGAAACACTATATGAATGCTTTTATCCTTCCTTTCCCTTTTATGGATGAGGAAATTGAGACCCAGAATCATAGCTAGTAATATACAGAGCTCAAATTTGAATCCAAATCCTCTGGCTCTACTTTTCTTCCCAGTATACTACATATACTTGTAAATTACCTAAAGTTGCACAGCTAGCAAGTGGCAAGGCCAGGTTTTTTGCATGCAGGTTTTCTGCATTACCCTTTCCACTGGGCCATCATAAAAGTTAGAGAGATCATGTAATTCCACTCACTTATTTTGCTGATGAGGAAAAGGGGGAAGGGATCTGCCTTAAATCATACAGCTCATTTGTGATAGATTCCAAATCCAGCCCTTAGTTTTCTTGAAATAAGTTCTTCACTTATGCTTTTTAGGTTCATTGAAGTATTTGGGGAGCACCAGGGAGAATCTTCTTTTAGAAAACCTGGGATCCTAGGAATTAGAACTGGAAAATGCTTCAGAAATCCTCTAGTCCAGCTCCCATAGTTTATTGATGAGGAATCTGAGACCCAGGGAAATCAGACCAAAGTCACACAGGCAGTCAGTGTTAGTAAGATACAAACACAGGGCTTCCAATGAAGCCTCAGAATCAAATATCTACCATGGCTTCTTCCCCAAGTATGGTTCTGCAAGGTCCATTTTCAAAATAGATGTTAGTATAATAAGCAAATCTCTCATTTTGTATAGCGTTTTAAAGTTCACCAGTGTTCGTTTTTCCTTCTAGATCTTCATGACAAGATTTTGATTGAACCCCTCAAACATGCTGATTTCTTTAATATAAAGGAATTGTTTTCCATCAAAACTCTTTTTGATGCCAGAGTACATTTAGGACATAAAAAAGGTTGTCGTCACAGGTATGCTTAACCTTCTTTGCTGTATGTTCCCAGTACAAGAGAGTTCTAGCAAATGTCTGTAGGTGGGATTTCAAGGAGTACTTTAGAGCTTCAGATCTAATCATTTGTAGCAATTTTCTAAGTTTTTCCAGATTAATTCAGAAGATGTTTATTTAGGATGCTTTCTATTATGGATATCCTGTTTTGCTTGATGATGCAGTGTATAAAGTGCTGGGCCTGGAATCAGGAAGACCCCAGTTCAGATCTAGCCTCAAACACTTAACTAGCTCTGTGACCCTGGACAAGTCACTGGACTATTGTTTGCCTCTGTTTTCTCATGTATAAAATGGTAATCCCCCAGAGTTATTATGAGGATGAAATGAGATAATGATTACCAAGTGGTTAGCAGAGTTCCTAGCATTTAGTAAACACTGTGTAAATATTAACTGTTGTTATTTGCCCATGTCATTTCCCTAATTGCCTTCCACTATAAACTTCTAAAGGTCAAGCATTGTTGCTTTTATTTCTACTTTTGTCATATGGGTTATCTTATCTGGAAATGTTTCTGGAAATTGACTCCTTTTCCCAGGCCTGATTCCCTGTGAAAGGAAGGGGTAAGGGAAGTAAATAAGGTGGATTCTAGCCCTTATAATCTCCAATGATAAGAGAAGAAAAGAACTGTTTTTGATCTCTTCCTGGACTGTGTTGGAATATAGCTTCTTATCTACCTTGAGATTTCTTTTATTTTGTAAAACTGTTGAATGTATCCCTAGCTGCTGGGGAAAATCATAAAGGATTTTGTGTGGAACCGTATACTAGAGAGCAAAACTAGCTCTATTCTCAGAAGTCTAGCTTAGGAGTCATGGGCTTATCTCCAACAGACTTGGCCAGAAGCTGAAGTCCACATGCCCCTGTTTATAAGCACTCGCATCTCATATTTAATGTCCTTCAGTAAACTGCCTGGAAACTGATAAAAATGCACTTTAAAAGTAGGAGAGGGGGGAAAAAAACTGAAGGAAACAACCAGTAAGTGTGTGAGGTCAGATTTGAACTTGGGTCTTCCTTATTCCAAGTACAGAACTCATAAGTATTAATTGCTGCTGGTGATTGAGTTGATACTATATATATTTTGTGCCCTTTTCAGGTTTATGGAACCATACATCTTTGGGACCCGCCTAGACCAGGATATCATTGACTTGGACCAAACAGTCAAGCATCTCCAACTGGCTCTGAATTTTACTGCCCACATGGCCTATCGGAAAGGAATTATTTTATTTGTGAGCAGGAATCGACAGTTCACCCATCTGATAGAAAAAATGGCTCTGAACTGTGAAGAGTATGCCCACACCAGATATTTTAAAGGCGGTTTGTTGACCAATGCCCCTGTCCAATTTGGCCCTGCAGTCCGTCTTCCTGATCTGATAGTCTTCTTCCATACCCTGAACAATGTCTTTGAGCCACATGTGGCTGTGAGAGATGCTGCCAAGATGAATATCCCTACTGTGGGCATTGTGGACACAAACTGCAACCCATGCCTCATTTCATACCCCATCCCTGGAAATGATGATTCTCCTGACTCCATCAAGCTCTTCTGCCACCTCTTTGAAACAACCATCAAACGGGCTAAGGCAAAGAGGAAACAAATGGAATTCCTGTATAGCCAGCAGAGCAAACAGATGGCTCACAAGACAGAAGACACATACCAGCAGCCCTCAAGCCCTGCTCAGTTAGAAACACAGACTATGATGGACTAAAAAAACTGAGTCTTGTAAAGTATCACTTGACTTTGTACCAAAATAAAAACTAGACCTGAAACCTCTTAGTTCTTCAAACCAAAATTCTCTCCTATCCTTGTATAGTCTAGGGGAGAGGGGAAGGAAAATCTTTTTGCTATCTAATAATAGTCTTATTTTATCCTTAGATGCCAATTTTATACTTGTTATAATATTTTCACACTCATCCTACTTGATCTTCCTAATAACCCTTTTAGCGAGCCTGAAAAAGTGGTATTAACTTTATTTTACACAGAAGGAAACTGAAGTCCAGATAAAAGAATGATTTTGGTTCAAAGTCAGATAACAGATTGTTAATATCAGCCAGATTTTGAACCCAGATTTCCAATTCTTTTATCTAGTGTACTTTGCACTATAATGACACTGTCTTATAGTTATGTTGGACTTATTGTTGAGAAAATAAGATGCATAAGTTATGACAAAAGAAGAGAATAACTGAATAAATCCAACAAGGTGGAAGGGGGGAAAGAATATTTAGACATGTGCTTTGAGGATCTCAGTAATACAAATTAGTGTTCTATGTGAGAAAATCAAGGAACCAGAAGGGAGAAGCCTAGATGGAATATATTTGCATGGAAATCAATGTAGGAAGAATAGAGTGATTTTTATCATCAGAGTTAACTGCCTATGGAAACAGATAGGTTTGGGATACATCACAAGCCTGGCAGAGACATCTGCAAAAGGACTTCAGACTTCTAACAAAAGCAAACCAGTTAATTGCTTTATTTGCCTTAATGGTAATATTATCCTTCAAAAGATGGAGCCAAAAAAAGTAAATTTTATATTGAATTTATTCTCACTAATAGGGAGGTTAAAATGATGGGAATTCTGAGAGGAAATAACCACTCCTTAGAAGTTTGTGACAGGAGAAGGAATATAGACGTACTCTAACATGTGCCCTAAATTTTTTGGAAAGCAGATTACGAAGGGTTTGAAGAAAGAAATGTAAGATCCTACTGGTTCAAATTTCTTAGGAAAAGTCAACCCTAAGCCGGTAGGTAATATTCTAAAATTCAGAAGGCAAAAGGAAACAATTACAATGAAGTAGGGAAATGGGAATTACCTAAAAAGGCCATGGATGCACAGGGACTTGACAGCTAACTTAGATTTAAAAATAAATGTACAGATAATTAAAGCAGTGGCAGATAAGTTGAACATAAGCATGGCATGGTCCTGTAAAAATAATGTGGGAAACAACTACTAGGATAAGAATTAATGGAAAAAATAGAAATCAAGCTTATTTTGACATACCATATACTAGAATATGGTCAAAAGTAGATATATGGCTTGTCATATTGTTTAAAAAAAAAAAAAAAAAAAAAAGATACTTTTGTATAGATCAGGTATACCTTTCTCAACCTGACTAGAATTCTTAAACAAATTATAGTGATCACAAAAGATAAAATAGACTTTTCTATCAAAATTAGTGATTTTTAGTGATTAGGTGGATTGGGAAAAAAATCTTTGCATCAAATATTTTTGTATCCAATTCATAGGAAACCAATACAAATATATATCAAAAACTCAATCGAAAGATATGAGCAAAGAATTTGAAAATAGCAATCACATGAAGTGCTATAAATCACTAAGAGAAATGTAAAATGAAAGTTCTGAGAATTCACCTCAAAACTAGCAAATTGGCAAAGACAAAAGATGGGAATGGTTAATGTTGGTAGGATTGTACAAAGTCAGGCATGCTTCCATACTGCTGGTGAAACTGCAAGTGGGTCTGACCATTTTGAAAATAGTTTAGAATTATACTTAGAAAGTGACCAAAATGAATGTGCCCTTTATCCAAAAGTTACTCCCACCAGACATAAACTATACTTCCAGGTCAGTGATAGATCTTTATATCAATATTTATAATGGTACTTGTAAGTGGCAAAGAAATGGAAATGATGTGATGCTTCTTTTCAACTACGGAACAATAAATCATGGTACATTAATATAATGGAATATTATTGCACCATAAACAACAGATAGCATGAATGCAGAAAAGCATAGGAAGAAAAACATACGTAAAGTGGAAGAAATAATAAATATGACTACAATACTGTAAATGAAAAGAATAAAATATCTCAGTATTGTGGAAATGATGGCAAATCTTTTTATTATTATTATTATTATTATTATTATTATTATTATTTATTTTATTTGCAAAGCATATGCACGGGTAATTTTTCCAACATTGATCCTTGCAAAACCTTTTGTTACAAATTTTCCCCTTTCCCTCCACACTCTCCCCCAGCTGGCAGGTAGTGCCAATACATGTTAAATATGTTGAAATTAAAATCCAATATATGTGTACATGTTTATACAGTTATCTTGCTGCACAAAAAAAGAAAAAAAAATGTCAAGAAGGAAGGAAAAGAAAAACTGAGAAAACAAAATGCAAGCAAATAACAGAGAGAATGAGAATGCTATGTTGTGGTCCACACTGTTCCCACGGTTCTCTCTCTGGGTGTAAATGTCTCTCTTCATCATTGAACAAGTGGAATGGGTTTGAATACTATGGCAAATCTTGATCCTCAAAAGAGAAAAGATAGCACAAAAGTGTGAAGTACTGCATGTAATGTTGCACTTGGTGGTACACATTTATTACTTTTGCTGATTTTTTTTTCCAACTTTTTATTCTTTATTGTGATAGCTCTGGGACAAGAGAGGATGAATATATTAGGATATGAAGGTGGTTTTAAAAAGATATACATTAAAAATTATTTACAGTGTCAGAAATGCTAATGCTCAAGAGTGAGCTGAAGCTGGTAAAGCTGAGGACAACAAAAGGGTGAGGTTGTTTTAACTATATTAATATTAGAGGAAGAGGAGAAACATAAAAGGATCTGGCCTTTGCTTGGGAGGAATGGGATGATAATAATTGGAACTGCAGAGAAGGCAGGGCTCCTCAATTCCTATTTATTTCTATTTTTTCTGTCAACGAGAATGACTACTGGAAATGAAAGAATATGGCAAATAAAAGCTGGTGCATAAGTAAAGAAATAGTAAGAATGTGGACAGCTAGGTGACCTAGTAGATGAAGTGCTGAGTCTGGAGTCAGGAAGACCATCTTCCTAAGTTCAAATCTGACCTCAAACACTTACTAGCTGTGTGACCCTGGAGGTCAAGTCACTGTTTGCCTCAGTTTCCTCATCTGTAAAATAAACTGGAGAAGGAAATGGCAAACTGCTCCAGTAATCAAACACAATTGAACAAGAATAGATCTCTTTATCTTTGTTGAATTCAAGTCATCTGAATGATGACTCCTTGGTCACTGAAACAATTGTTAGTAATATTTGAAAAATGGTGGAAAATGGAAGAGATCTTACAAAACTGAAGAACAAATGTTTTGATTTTCTTTTTAAAAGACAAAAGCATTTAAAAAAAAAAAAAAAAAAAAAAAAGACAAAAGCATTGGTAAGCACTTGTTGTGTCCCATACTCTTTGTTCATTACTGGGAAAAGCTCTCTGCTCTCAAGGAGTTCACAGCCTAATGGGGAAAATAAATAGGTTTGTATAAACAAGATATAAATAGGATAAATTGAAAATAATCTTAGAGGGCATACATCAGCATTAAGGACAATCAAGAAGAAACCATAATATAAACTATAGGCCAATGACTTTGACTTTGATTTGAGAAAATTCTAGAATGGATTATTAACTCATTTTTAGTGACCTTGAAAGGGAAGCTGTGATTTCTAAGAACTCCAAACAGTTTCATCACAAACACATGCTAAGGGAGGTAATAGGGGGAAGGAAGGGATTTTAAAAATTTGGAACACATGGTTTTGCAAGGGTGAATGTTGAAAATTACGCATGTTTTGGGGAGAAAAAAAAACAAAACCTGTCAGAGTAACTTTGTTTCCCTTTTTTGACAAGGTTATTAAACTGATAGATGAGGGGAATGCTATAGGGATATAGCTAATATAGACTTTAGCAAAACTTCTAATAAAGTGGGGAATATGATAGATACACTTTCTCTCAGGTGTATTCAAAACTGGTTGACTGACCAAACCTCAAAAATTTGTGGAGGGCCTTCAGATGTTTAATACTTTTTTTTTTACTGACTTGAATAAGTGCATAGATAATATGTTTATCAAATGCGCAATTGATACAAGTTTAAGATAATAAGAGAGTTTGAGATATAATCACTTAGCTGTGTGATCTTGGGCAAGTCACTTAATCCTGTTTGTCTCAGTTTCTCATTTGTCAAGTGAGCTAGAGAAGGAAATGGCAAACTATTCCAGTATCTGCCAAAAACCTCTATAAGGTCACGAACAGCCAGATGTGACTGAGATGATCTAACAAAAACAAAACATCTAATTCCAAATCCAATACTTAGTCCATAGGGATTAGCACTAGCTAGATTTATAAATATGGGCATCATCTAAGTAGAGATAATAATTGATGTTACTGATGAAAGTAGAGGAAAATAAAATTCCAGGATCTTGATCCTACTAAGTCCTTGACTGCAGGGAGTGGCATTGTTGAGGTTCAAAAGAAACCCCAAAAGGTAGGGTGGCGGAGCAGTGCTGAGTAGTGTTTCAAAAAAATTTGCAGGCTTGAACCCAATCTCCAAGTCAAGGGGCAATGTTTATTATAATTGTAATGCAATTTGAAGCGGGCTGAGTTCCAAAAGAATTTAGCAAAGCACCAGGAGCAAGAAGATAAATTTGTAGGAAAAAGTTAGAGAAACCAGAAGCTTCATGTTACTTATTTACTAGTTTTATGGCCTACAGGTAGGTTTGAGGAGTGGTCTATTCACTATTGTCTCAGGAACTTTATCACTGACCAACAGATTATTTTATCTGTCAGCATGTTTATAAGGTTATACTATAGTATTCCTAAAGCCAGGAGCCTTTAGAATTACTGACAAACAGATAGTTAGAACAATAGCACTCCTAAAATCAAGGGGTCTCAGGATTATTTCTATAGATTCCCTAAAAGCTAGGGGAAGAAATATTACTATAATATTTGTTAAGACCAGGGGAGTTATTGTGACATTTCCCCTAGATGCTGTACCCCATCAAATGATGGATAACACTGGCCTGAGACTTAGAATCCATTGGATGTTGCATAGAACAGCTGCCTTCAAGTCCCATCAAGTGGGATATATAAGACAGGAACAACTCTATGCCCAATCTCAGCAGAGAGCAGTTTCAGAAGAAACTGTCCCATACACCAAAAGATATGGGGTCCCATTTATTTGAGGGAAGAAAATATGAGGGTGGAGAAAAAGAACCCCAGATCCTAGATCAGAGCAAGTACCAGATAGCAAGGAGTGGCAACTATCCCAAGGGAAAGCCTGAATTTTAAGAGTCCAAAGTATCCCTACACAAGCAAGGAAGAGCTCTGAATCGATCATCTCTTTAAGAAAACCTTTTGTTCTTAACTAGGCCTTTTGTTCCCCATTGAAAACTCAAATAGATAAAAGTAGCATAATCCCACCTTACTGTATCCAATCAGAAAATCAAGTTATGATGTCAATCAACCCCCCCCCCCATTATATTTCCTCTATAAAAGGCTAACTCCTTTTTGGGGTTAGTCTGTGTAAAGCAACAAGTCTAATTAATTGTACAGTGTTAATTCCTTTTTAGGGTTAGCTTGTTAGTCAATGATCCCCCACTAAAACTCCTTTAGGAATATAGCCTGCCTTATCTGTTGAGCATTCATTAGGAACTTGTAGACACCTTTATGGTTTTAATAGTGTCTTCTCCATTGCCCACACTCCCAGGTTAATTATGAAATCTGCTAGTAAACTTAGCTTTAATTGTTAAAATTCCTTTTCTTTCCTCACATCCCCATATAGTTTTAGCCTGCTGTTAGCAGCATAATAAAATCTTTGCCTCTTGATTTTGTGATGATCTAAGTCTTCAAAATATTTTGAGATACCTCACAACACCAGCCTTTAACCCCAAAATACTTGTGGGGCCCAACACCCTCTCTCCCCAATATTTGGTGATGAAACTCTATCATTTTGGTGGTTTAGCATGGGAAGGGTCTGGCTGCACCCCCAAATTTCATCATCACTGAATGCTGAAAAAGAAGAAAAAGCTCAGGACCAAACCTGGGAAGAGTCAGTGGTTGTAACAGGGTAAAAAAGCAAAGGAGACTGAGCAGTCAGATAAGTTTGAGAAGAACCCAAATCCAGCAGTCAGAAAAATCCAAAGAGAAGAGAATATGCAGACAGAATACATATTTTATTTGGCAATTAAAAGATCATTGGTAACTTTGGAGAGAGAAGTTTTAGCTGAGAGATGAGTTTGGAAGCCAAATTGCAAGGGATAAAGAAGAGATGGTGGGATGGGGGAGGGTTTTTGTTTTGTAGTTTTTTAAGGATGAGAGATGGAGTAGCATCTATTTAAAACCATCAGCAAGGATCATAAGTAATGGGGACTTTAGCAAAGTTGCAGAATACAAAATAAATCCACATAAATCATCAGCATTTTCATATGTTGCCAACAAAATTCAACAGCAAGAAATTCCATTTAAAATAACTGATAATAATATAAAACATTTGGGATTCTAATTGGAAAAATATTAAGTGCTCATCGATAGGCTGAATTAATATAATAAAAATGACAGTACTACCTAAATTAATCTACTTATTCAATACCATACCAATCAAACTCCCAATAAATTATTTTACAGATCTAGAAAAAATAACAAAATTCATTTGGAAGAACAACAGGTCAAGAATTTCAAGGGAATTAATGAAAAAAATGCAAATGAAGATGGCCTAGCTGTACCAGATCTAAAACTATATTACAAAGTAGCAGTCATCAAAACCATTTGGTACTGGCTAAGAAATAAAGTAATTGATCAGTGGAAAAGGTTAAGTTCACAGGACAAAAAAAGTGACTATAAGTAATCTAGTGTTCCACAAACCCACAAACCCCAGCTTTTGGAATAAAAACTTAATATTTGACTAAAACTGCTGGGAAAATTGGAAACTAGCATGGCAGAAACTAGACATTGACCAACACCTAAAAACCAAGATAAAGTTGAAATGGGTTCATGATTTAGACATAGAGTGATATTATAAACAAATTAGAAAAAAATTATAGTTTATCCCTCAGATCTATGAAGAAGGAATTAATTTGTGGGCAAAAAAAGAACTGGAAATCATTATTGAACAAAAACAGATAATTTTGACTATATTAAATTTAAAAGTTTCTGTACAAACAAAACTAATGCAGATAAGATAAAATTTTAAAAAATTTTAAAAGAGAAATGATCAGCAGGGTGATTTCAGAGGCCTGGAGAGACTTACATGAACTGGTGGCTAAGTGGAATGAGCTCATCCATGATTTGAAGATTTGATTTTTCTTGTGCAGCAAGAAAATTGTATAAATATGTATGCATATATTGGACTTGACATTTTTACCATGTTTAACATATATTGGATTACTTGCTATCTAGGAGAGGGGGAGGAGAAGGGGGAGAAATTGGACCACAGAGATTTACAGGGGTTGTTGCTGAAAAATTATCCATGCTAGCGTTTGAAAATTAAAGTTTTAATTAAAAAAAAAAGATTGTTGACGGGCTGATTTCTAGGCTGTAAGAAATAAACTAGTGGAAGAGAAAGATTAACTATTAGAAACCTGTTCTTTAGAAAAAAGAAAAAATTTAGACGTAGAGGAAACCTTAAGAACCAATAGGTTCTTACCTTAGAATTAGTGGAAAAGTTTTTAAGGGTACAGTAAAAGGTTGTCCCCGAACTCAGATGGAGAAAAATTACATTTCTATTTTGCTAATCTTTAACTGAAATTTAGTATTATCTTCTATTATGTAAATAAAAATACTGAGAAGAGAGCTATTAAAAAAACAACCTGTGGATACTGCATTAGCATTAAGAGCCTCTGATCTAGTCCAACTCCTTCACTTTAGAAAGGCTGAGGCTGAGGCTGAGGCTGAGGGCAAATTACTTGCGCGAGATCACATAAGCAGAATCGGAACCCAAACCTCTGCAGCTCGGAAAAGCGCAGCTGGAGGCTGCAAAGCCCAGTAACTGCGGGCGATTTCTACAGCCCCCATTCATTACAAACCCTGGGCAACCCTCAGGGTCCTTAAACCCTGACTGGTCCCCAAGGGCAGCACCTTCACTAACACGTGTTTGCTAGAGCCTCCTTCAAAAAGAGAAAGGCAAGGAGGAACCTGAGGTGCAGATGACTTGTTTCTCGAGCCTTTAATCTTGTTGGGATCCCCTGGAAACTACGGAAGAGAGCGCGCACTTCCGGCTGCGCAGGCGCCCTAGAGGAAGAGGGGGGCGGGGGCGGAGCACCAGAGACCAGAACGCGGCCATCCTGAAGGGAATGCGCATGCGTGTGCTTCCATGTCCCACGCGGGGCGCCGTAGAGAGTATAAAAGGCAGCGTCTGAGTAAGTCGCCCTCTTTGAACGATTAGAGCCGCTCTGTAGTGTACCTGTCGGTAAGTTTAACGGGCCCTGCCATCTATTCTTAAACGCAACCTTGCTTCCCCAAGTCTCAGACCAAAGTCGTAATCTTCGAGTGGTTTTCTTAGGTTTATCCTGGTGGGTCATACCCCGACCTCTTGGAAGTGGTTTTCCCAATCGACGGCTTCCGCCACGTGTGCGGCCTCCCGTTTCCTCCCTGGGCCGCAGTTGGAGCACCGGAGTCTACCTAGGCTTTGGCCGCGGGGGCGAAGGGGGAGGAAGGGCCGCCGTTTTAACCGTAATGATAGAAAGTATGTAAAAGCGAAATTACGTGCATCCCCTCCGCTTTTATGCCGTTTTTTGGCCATGATTCTTAAATGTGACCAGAATACTCTGATTAGGATTTCTTAGCTTCGGAATGTATGGGTGGTTTTCCAACGTTTTGGAAACTTTAATTTATCTTGATAACCCTGCGGATTTGTGCTATTTAAAAACATTTTAGGAGGTGTTAGGAGACAAAAACTCGGAGCCTAAAGGACTCCCGTGGTTGAATAAATCTTTTAAGTCTTCTGCTTCCTCTTTCACTTTGCCCTATTTTTGCTCTCCTGCTCTACTTTCTTAAAGTTATGTTTTATTTGCTGACCATACTTGACACACCGAAGGAATTGTGGTTTCATTTAGTTTGAAAGTGCTAATTTTCTCTGGTTCTACTAATCACCAGGAAAGTATACAACTTATTTGCAGTTCAAAAGATTTTTACCTCAGAATTTGTTCCTTCTTGTAACCAGGCCTACATTCCATTTAAGATGTATTTGTGTTTGGGACAGTTGTCAAAATTGTGCTTTTAAAGAAAATTTCTGGTTTAGTGAGAACCACAAACTGCCCCTAGAGGCGTTACAATTGAGGCTGTAGTGCCTCATTTGTGTCATTAGGTGGCAAAGAGAAAGAGACTATGTCTACGCTCAGTGTTCTGATCCAGTGAGCACTCAGAATGATTAATAGCCTGACATTTAATCAATAGTTTGGCTTTTCTTATGTTTTGTTGAATTTTGGTTGATAACTTGAAGGCTCACGAAATTTGGCTTTTCAACTCTTTCAGGTTGTCATTGTACTAGAATGTTAATAAACTGTTTTCAAGGCTTTTTTGGCAAGAGGAGGCCAGACTGAGCAGATGGACCTAAATGGTGAGTGAAAATGCATGAGGATTTATGTTATCATAGAATTCGAAGACGGTTCATAAATGCTATTATATTTGATATCACTATTGAAAAATTTCCAAATAACAAATCATATTTTATTAATAATAAAGAATGCTGCCTTAAACCTATTACCCATACAGATACAGCTGCTGCTGCTGCAGTGCTGGGCTGTACCTGTGTCTTTAGGTAGCAAAGAGGAAGTGGCTTTTTCTACGCTCAGTGTTCAGAAATCTGTGAGCACTAAGAATGGTTGATTGCCTAACATGTTTTTGAATTTCCCAGTTATAGATGTTTTATATTTAAATATACATATGTAGATCCTTGATCATGTAGACCTTGGGTATATTACAAGGGGAGGGGAAAACAAATCTAATCAAGTACTGCTGTGTGAGGCACTGGTTGAATGTTCCCTATCCTCACATTCTTCAATCTCATTTAAATTATTTGGGCATTGACTGTTTTAAATTTTTTTTGTTTTTTGTTCCCCAGTAGACTAACTCAACAGCTTGAAAGCTTGGAAGGGAGAACTCAAGAATCATTACTGTCAGATTAAATACCCTCTGAGTAGAGATGTGGGTTGTCAAATAATAAAATATCTGACAATCAGGAGGGCTTTCAAGTGCATATTTTATTGATTTGATGGTTATCTTTATCCACAACTAAAGAAGTTTGAATGTGGACCAAAACATTTCTTCATGAAGTTTTAGTTAAGATGATACAAAAGGTCTTTACATGCTTGACCTAATTTAAACTTTGACTTTCCAAACAAGTATACAGGATCTTTGAAAAATATATTTTATCTTTCCTTTTCTGTGGTTATGGTGTATGTGATTAATGTACATTTCTGGTTGGTTTGTTTGTTTTTTTACAGTGAAGTGAAGCCCATGTGGCTTTTGTTTAGGTTGGATTCCTTGCTGTTTGTCCACCATCTATGAAATAATGGCCTAAGTTATGGGTGAGTGTAACATGAAGGCCAAGTATTTGGACTGTATATTGGGATGTTTAATGACAGTAGAGAACTATTGTCTTTTTATTTGATTTTCACTATAATTAGATTCCATAAGCAGGGTAACTCTTAGGGTAAAGATTATTCTGGTTATCTGAATTTTCCTGGCTTTTCATTTCATTGCATGGAACACTAAACATCAGTAGAATTTACCTAAGAATCCAGGTAAATCTACTTTGTCAGTGTGGGAATTTGGTCCAACAATCTTTTATGTTACTATGCTTGTGTAATAGTTTCCCTACCTGTGTTTTGTGGCTCTTGATGACCACTATAAGCATAACCATAGGCAGCTTAAAAATGCAGGTCTTAATTTTTCTGGCCTGAATAACTTGTTTTAACCCAAGAACCTAAACCACTGGAGTGGTGAACTTAACTTTGCTTAAATCTGTTACATCATTGCCTTTTTATATCAAACAAGGTTTCAAGAAGCTGGTAAAGAATCTAATCTGATCATTTAGAATGGTTCCCAGAATTTGGGATTTAAATAAATAAGAATAGTATTCAAAGAAACTGGAACCAATTTGCCAGCAAGGATATGTTGGTTGCTTGGGATGAATAATGGGAAAAGACCCCTCAAATTCCTTGTATCAATCTTCAGGTCTGACTAGGGTTCTCATCAACATAATTAGGTCCTAAGTTAAGCAGTCTCTAGCAACAGGTTTGGTTTCTCAGCCATGCAGGACTAGGTTCGAATAGATTTTCCCACAGTGCATTCATTTTAGGTTTCATTTAGTTTTCCCTTTATGCATCGGGATATAATTATTTCCAAATATACTTAGGAAGCAAAAACTTGTCAATATACTTTTACTATCTACCCTGCATAAATTTTTTTGCTTCAAGACCAGAAGTTCTCTTAAGACAAGGGATAACCAAGAGATTACTGCTGGCTATTTAGCTGTCACCAGTTGTCTTTTCCAAGCACTGCCTACCTTGTAAAATTCTGAAGGAGAAATCGGCTATTTTTGACATCTCAGGATAGGTAGAAAATGCTCTTAACACAGACACCTACTCCATGTCTCAATCTTACTTTAGCTTTTGCATCTGAGCTTTTTGTTCAGGGGAAGGATAGTTAAGCTGTAATATAACTCTGGGATATCTAATTTTAAGTTTAATGTCTTTATACTCCCGACTTTTGGAACATCCTGTAATTGGTGTGAGATACCTCAGCTGTGCAGTAACCAAAGAAAGCTTCTGTTTTGTTGAGTGACAGGAAACTTTCTCATTAGGTGGACATCGTTGTGACCAGAGATGATATCAGCCAAATAGATAGCTGGCTATTTGGCTGGAAAAAAGGCATTTAATTGCCCAGTGCTATTACCTATTATTAATTTCCTTAGAGAACACTTAATAAAATTATAGTTCTTGCTAAAAAGCCAGCACAGTGACATTGGGAAGGGTAGGAGAAGGGTTTTATGGCCTTATGCAGATATTTATGTAATCAAGATATATCTTTGTATACTAATTTGCAAGGCTCCAGGTATGGCATTTTCATTTAGTGGTTTTTGTTGTTGGGTACATTTTTGTTTTGCTGAAGCAATTGGGGTTAAGTGACTTGCCCAGAGTCACACAGCTAGGAGGTGTTGAGCATCTTACCAAGATTTGAACAACTCCTGACCTCAGGGCTGATGCTCTATCTACTGCGCCAACTAGTTGCCCCTTCATTTAGTCTTAAATAGTTCTGTGAGGTAGATAAGAAAAATTACCCTATTTTACCCATAAGAAAAGTTAATATTCATCTATTTTTACCATGTTTTAACATATATTAGATTACTTGCTATCTAGGGGAAGGAGTAGTTTTCCACTTAGATTTTTCGAAAGGTTTAGATTTTTTTCCCTTAACTTAATATCATTTAATAAGAGGGTGCCTGATAAAACTTTCATGAAGAATTCATAAAGTAGTTATTCTAAATTCAGTTCCCCTAGAAATTCTGTGTCATCGTGAGGATTTTCAGTCCCTTAGGTTCTATTCCCAATAATTTTAAACTATCCAACAAGCAAACATTCAAATAAAGGGTCAAAATAAAATTAAATTTGACTTTGTGGTTTTAGTTTGCCTTCACTACAATAAAGTAATAACCCAAATGTCTTAACTCTCTTTGCTCATTTAGACTATTAAATTCCAGACTTGAGTGGGGACTGTAGAAACTTGGAACTGGAACAATCCGTGTCACTAAGTAAATCAAAGGTGAGCAGTAATTCCCACTCAGTGGGCTTTTTCTGTGTAAGTCAGGTGGATAAATGAGTCAGCAGTATCCCTGAAATCCAGTGAAGAGAATACTGTGTCTAGGACAAATAGAAAAGGAGTGACCTAGATGTTGTAGTCTCACATGTCAAGAAATGACAACTCTGGATAGTCTTCAATCATTCTGACTTCTCCACTTTTTGAGAAAACTACAGTAAATTTGATGATGGAGAAAAAAAGGTGTTTACTTGTAGGAACAGATAAGAATAGGAATATTTGGTGCAAGATTATGATGATGATTTACTCAGAATACATGATATCTCAGAAAGTTACAAAATGGTGCCTAGTACATAGTAGGCACTTAATAAATGTTGCTTGATTTGCTGTACATTAGCCACACCTCAATTAAAACAGCTAGAATGGTATTTTGTAGGAATGAGTTGTTAAAGGTTTCAGAGGAGGCTTTCTATTGTCACTGACTCATGACCTTAGTGGGAAGGCCAAAGAATTTCATAAGGGAGTGCTTTCTATTACATAGCTTGCATACTTTAAAACAGGGGTCCTCAAACTGCAGCCTGCTGAGGACATTTATGCGGCCTGCCAGGTTATGGCAAAATCAGACCAGAAGTGACCACTGAGCTGAGGTGATATGGAGATAAGATGAGTTCCCAGGCTGGGGTGTATGGTGTGGGGAAGGGAGAGAGATACATACAGAACATGGAAAACTGACGGCCCCGTAGCCTTGTAAAATAACGGAAGCCACCACAACAGATAGGCACAAGGGATGTACAGGGGGAATATTATATGGGCTGTGTCTGGTGCATGGGTATAGTAACAGTACTACAAGTCCCAGCTTTACTCTTTATCATTGTCATTATGATGTAATGACAATGTAACGGCTTCCTCTCTAGCCATGCTGTGGTACTGGCTGCTATTGTCGCCCAGAGTGAGGCTCCTGGTACCAGGCCGTGGCCCTGTATCCATAGTGACTTCGTGTCTCGCTGTTGTCATCAGTTTTATCATTGTGTGTATGTTCTGTAGTTCCATAAAGAGATGGAATATTGCTAACATGTCACCTTATAATCACTGGGGGGGGGTCTGACCTTAGTGACAAATATGGAACCAGACATTAACCATCTCATTAGCCAAAAGCAGGCCCATAGTTCCCATTGAAATAGTGGTAAGTTTGTTGATTTAACTTCATTTTAAATATTGTATTTGTTCCCATTTTGTTTTTTTCACTTCAAAATAAGATATATGCAGCATGCATAGGAATTTGTTCATAATTTTTTTACTATAGTCCAGCCCTCCAACAGTGAATTGGTCCCCTATTTTAAAAGTTTGAGCACCACTGCTTTAAAACTTCACCTTGGAATCAGGAAGGTCAGGTGAACAGAAAAGGTGTGGCCTTGGAACAAAAAAGTATTGTAGGATTGAGATTTTTTAACTGAGTTGTAGACATTTAGTTGCTAAACAGATCCTTGTCCAAACTTTTAAGATTGCCTTAATTATGATTTTGTTCTTGCAGGGAAACAACTTTTTAGAAGGATGGGCCCATGAGAAATGTGAAAAGACTAGAAGAGAAATAATCCAGGCTGGCCACAAGCACTAGAATGGATTTCCCAGTAAATTTTGAAATGTTATTTGTTTTGCATGTCATATATGTATGGGCCTGCATGCCTACTACTTTTATGATTTCCTTTTTCCAACTTAAAATGTCTATAATAAAGCTCCTACTGATTGGAGGAGCTGGTCACCCATTTTAGTCCTCCCCTCTGCTGGAGGGCCTAATAAACTTCTCTCTAAAACTTGACTGTTTTGAGTCCATTCTCAGACGAAATCATGGTATTCCTATCACAATGTTAGCAAAATTGATTTGTTTGACTCTTCTGTTTTGGGAAATCAAAATTTTCAGAAATCTGAGGTGAGTCAAATGAATTTATTGAAATAATCAACCTGATCTTTAAAGCAAACACCTGGCACAGTGGCTAGGATAGTGATATACATGAGGAGGAGTCAGACTACTTGAGTGCAGATCTGGCTTCCCATTTACTAGCTGTATCACCCATTTGCTTCAGTTTCATCTCTACTTGAGAGCTAAAGAAATAAGTGGCAAGGCCAGCATGCCTGAAATGAGTGCCAGCTTCTACTCCTATCATCGGATTGGGAAGGGATTTATGGGACCTAGTACGGGAAAAGTCAGGGCACCCCAAAGAAGTCCTGGTCACCTGATAGATGTGGACTAAATTGGGGAGCTCAGGCTAATTTAATTGAAGCTGTCTTAAGTCTTAGTCCTGGCTTCAGAAGTATTACAGAACAAGAGTCTGAAGGGATTGAAACAAGAATAAACTGAAGGTGAGCATGAGCCCCTACAGACTATGAGGCCATTTCATGGAATACTTTGTTGTGTCTTCTATTAGGGTCAAAAAAAAATGCTGTAACTGCAGAAGGCAGAGAAAGAAAGGGGTCTACAGCAAAGGCCCTTTGAAGGAAGAACCAGATGGGTAACAATCTTAGAGGTGTTAAACCCCAAATCCTAAGAAAACATTGACTCCCTTTAGCAAAGCTTTACCTTCACCATTCCAGTCATCCAGATTACAGGGAAACAAATGTGAAAGCTGGTGCTGTTAGGTCTTTTGTACATAACTACCTGTCCACTTTGCACAATATCCTTTAACTTCTCACATGAGGATCAGATTTTGCAATATCTTTGTCCTATGAGTGCCCAAAAGAAAGTAGTATCACTTGGTTCAAGATCCCAGATTAATTCCCTCATGGTCCTTGTCTCCCTTGTACCGAACTCTTGGTAAGTTCTGTCTCCAATTGAATCTTAATTCTCAATTATTGGTTTATCTTTGCCATCCCATCCACCCAAATGGCCAGTTTTTGCTTGATTTTACCATCAAATGGATATTGCACACCTGGCCCTTGATTTGTCTCCCTCAGAATTTCAGACTCAATACCATCTTTTTTACCCAGTTAGTGTGAGGTCTACAATCCCATCTACCTCCCCAGAAGTCTTCCTCTGCCCTGTCCTCAATGACGGGGATCTAGTGCTTTTGATTTCCTTTGGAAAATACAGGGTAAAAAGTGATCTTTAGAAGCTCCAGGTGGCTCTTAACTTTATTCCCTAAGTGTGACCATTTCATTGGTACTCTAACCAGATCATCAAGATAACCTTGCTCATTTACAGCAGACCCAGACCAAGAAAGACCTTGTTGAAGGTGCCTGGGGCTGCTGCCTGTGGGTCCCAAACGAATCTACCATTGTGCATTGTCCTGAGGAGCGAATTGAGGATATTGTCAAATTTTCATATTCCAAAGATGACAGGAAATATAATAAGGACATTGGGGGGATGCTGTTATTGCTTTTGATGCAATTCTAAGCTTGTAGACAAGCCAATCCTGTTACATGCCCCAGAAGCTCATGCAGTTGCATGTCCTATGGGGAGCCAGCTGCTAGCAAAATCCAGTATTTCATTTATGCAAAGGATAGAAAATGATAAGGATTTGTCTTAAACAACAGTTCCCAAGCTGTGTTGTATGATGAGTAATTTACTCTTAATCTGCATCTTCACTTGCAAAAGTGATTGGTGTGCAAAAGTGAGTCATGTAAAATAACTGGTATTAGAGTTTTGTGATATCAATACACTATCCATGTTGCTATATGTCATGAGAAACCAACTACAGAGAATTTATGTATATCCCTATCCTAGCTGCCTCTTCTGTATATCATCCTATTTTTCTGATATGTAGAATATGAGCAGCCAATCAGGACATTTAATATGTATAATCAGAATTTTTGACTGGCCAACATTCAAAATGGAGAGCTAATTTTTATTCTTTAATTATGTTGAAATTTACGAAAAGTAATTTGAAGCATTTAGATTTTGTACTTTGAAGCTTTTACATTTTGTTTTAAGAAAAAACGAAAGAAATAAAGCATTAAAAATTAGCACTGAAAACTGTGGAGATGATTTTAAAAATAACTGTGATGAAGGCATTTTAATATACATATATATATGTGTTTAATATATTTCTTTCAAGGAAGCACTTATATTTTAATGTTGACAAAATTAGAGTATAAATTCATCCTTTGCATCTTGCTTTGAATTTTCTGAGTCAGTACCAAAAAAAACAGCTTGCTCTGTGGGGTGGGGATAATCTTCACGCCTCTCCCACTGTTGTACTGTCTTTTACTAGGAAAGGAATTAAGTACTATTTATTAAATGAAAATGGTAAATAAATTTGCAACATTTGAGCTTAATTTACTAAAATGGTAAATAAATTTGCAACATTTGAGCTTAATTTACTAAAATCCTGTCCTTGAAGGACTATTAGAAGAGTAGGAAAAGTTTTGACACCATGTATATGTGTGTCTATGTATATATAATTTAGTATTCTTGGGTCTTTTAAATTTTGCTTAATTTTACATTAGTTAAAAGTACAAATTTTTTTTCTAAAGATGTTTTCTCAAGTCCAAGAAAGATTTATTAAATTGCAAAGTTAGGTGTGAGGTGTTTTGGAGGTTTGTCTGTAGAATGAATGAGAAAACTTAGGACCCAATTTTTCACCTGGAGCATAGATGATCTTACTGTTCAAGTATTCTAATATGTTATTGCATATAATGCATGTTTGGGGTGGGAGAGTATATGAATATGGTTCACATGTAGATTGCAAGTTATCAAAGGAGATTGTTCAGTTTCAGTCCCCATCCAACACCCTGTGAGATTTTCTTGACAAAAATACTGAAGTGATTTGACATTTCCTTTTCCAGCTCATTTTACAGGTGAGGAGGCTGAAGCATACAAGGTAAATTTATCACACAGCCAGTGTCTGAAGTTAAATTTGCAGTCAGGCCTTCCTGACTCCGGGCCCAGCAGTATCTACTGTGCCACCTAGCTGACCTCAAAGGAAATAAATTAGATCAACTAAGTGGGACCCTGCAGAGCCCAAAATGTAGAAGCTGCTCAAAGATTGTGACTAGAATGAATATTGGTTCAAATTTTAGAGCTCATTTTATAGATGAAACCCAGTGCCCAATGAAATTAACTGTCTCCTTCCAGATACCACAGTAAACAGCAGAGCTGAGTTTGAACTCCATTCCTCGGAGCTCAGGCAACCAAGTGATACAGGGATAAAGCACTAAGCTCTGAATCCGGAAGAAGGGTTTTCATGGGTTCAAATGCAGCCTCAGACACCTACTGGCTGAGTGACCCTTTGCAAATACTTCATTCTATTCACCTCAGTTCCTCTTCTGAAAAATGAGCTGGAGAAATTAATGTCAAACAAATTATATAATCTTTGTCAAGAAAACCCCAGGACTCTGCAACTTTGGCCTCCCCACAATCAGGAGGTTCTGCATCAAGTCCAGTGAGTTTGGGGTTTTTTTGTTACAAGTTTTCCTTGGACAAATGACAGGGTTCTTTGTCAGTACCTTAGTGATTACATTATATAACTATATGTTGTGAAACATATACATACATATAAAATTATATAGCCTAGACTGACAGTCTAGAGAAAGAGTACCTAGAAACTAGTGCTTTCTAGACTAACAGTGATCATTATTATTTATTTATCTAGACTGATAGTCCAGAAAAGAGTGCCATCTAAACTGTCTAAAAAATAGTGCTTTCTAGACTGACAAGAAAAGTGTCTAGACTGAAAATTTAAAAAAAAAAAATGCTTTCTAGATTGAAAATCCAGAAGTGTGTCTGGAAAAGAGTGCTTTCTGGACTGATAGTTTAGAAAAATGTCTGGAAGAAAGTGTGGGAAAGAGTACTTTCTTCTAGTCTGTCTAAAAAAGAGTCTGGGAAGGAGTGTTTTCTAGACTAGTCTGGAAAGAAGTGTGTGTGTATATTATGTATCATCCGAGATTACATTATAGCAGTCATGGTGAGAGGAATAATAAGATTATGATAACTTCCTCAGTTCAGCTTTTTCAAATTCAATCTAATATTTCCCAGGACAGTCTTCTGCAAATCCTGTTCCAGCCTCAAGTCCTTATATTGGGCACAAAGGGGCTTTATTAGAAATAGAAAGCATTAAGCCCATTGAAACACCACCCATCTGTAGTCCTCAGCACGGCTCTGGCTCTTCCTAGCTCGAGCTTCTGTTGCCCATCTCTCCAAATTGAACTGGTTCTAGTTCCTGCACCAAGGATTTAAGATGGAAGTTCTCATTAATACAAACCCCATAAACAATGCCGAAGAGATTTAATAATGGTTTTAGCAGAATTTAGAAAATAAAAGCTTGTAACTTGAATAGCTTGTAACTTAGATTTTTTTTTTTTTTTTTTTACTTTAATCATGTGACATTACCTTAGAGTGCAAAGACCTTTCCATGGGTGTGTTCTGGCCTCATTGTGATAGGCTGTTTAAGTAGGAGTGTAGCCAGTTCAGTCCCTCAGCTTGGAGAAGCAATCATTTTGAATGTTAATGATAATTTGGAGGCTCCACAGAAGGGGAAAGTTTGGGGAGGGAAAGGGAAGAAAGGTGGTTTTAATAAAGCAAAGGATAATACTACCAGAAATGAGGGGGAAGAAAATTGGCTCAAATATAATATAATGTTGCTTTGCATTTTAACTCTGGTGCTAGATTGTTGAGCAAGGAGTGGTGCAATGGGTATGAGACCATCAGTCTCCCTAAAAGTCATTGCAGTTCAGATGAATGGACATAATATTTTAAAACCAAGACTCAACTTTTACAATAATATCTTGGATGATGCAAAAAGGACTTTTATTATTAATCTTCCCAGCTAATGGGAGAACATTTCTATTCTTCAAGTGAACTATCCATTCAATAAACATTCTTACCTATCCTCTCCTTTGGAGGATACATGAGGTTGCTTGGACATCAGTTGTATCACAAGCCCCAATTTTAGTGGTGGCTTAAATAACCCCGCAAACTTAAAGATTTGCCCAACTTCAGTTTGTCAGAGAAATGTGAAAGGTACCTAGTCAACCCTTCCCAAAGACTGGGCAGTTGAATCAGGAAAGGGGCGCTGAAGAAATCTATCCAATTAGGAGAAAGTATTTGTCAACAATAGGGTACTGAGATAGAAGGGAGGTTACAACTTAACCCTCCAACCCACAGGAGTCCCCTGAATAACCCAGAACAAAGAAGATTAGGTGGAAAGGAATGCCATTATGACATGTAAACAACCTGTGGATAGGAGAATAAACCCACAGTGATTAAAAGAACAGTCATCTCCCCAATAAATCCTCAAGGAGCATTTGTTGCAAACAATAGTGGCAGCTCAGATAGACCAGTGGCAGTCACATAAAAGCTATTTATTTACATCAGTATTCAACAAAAAATTTTTTTGTAAAAACAGCATTATGATTCCCTTGGTCTGTACTAATACAGATCCTTAATGAGGAAAGATTGCACAGTTAAGACTAATTCCTCTGCACAGTTGATTTCTACTTGCTACACAGCCTTTTAGCTATGGTTGCCAAGTTCTCACATTATTGACCTGGGTGTCTGAAAGGTTTAGGACAATAGTCTTGTAAGGATTGCAGGTACATTTTCCCATGGATGAAAAGGTTTTTAGCTTATGGGAACTTCCTATTGGTGAAGAGCTCTTTCTAGTGAAGGAGAGGAGGGGAAAGCAGAAACAGATAGTGAATTCTTATACAGGTCCCAGGAAAGGGACCTAATTGTTTTTGTTGTTTTCGATTTGTGTTTTTTAAAAAAATCTATCTTCTAGAGCTGGAGAAGAAAGCTGACCTCCAGCAAGTGTATTCAGTACCAGAAAGGAGAAGATGGAATGGTAGTAAGACCATGTATCCCATCCGTTCCTTTGGGGTTTTTTAGATCCTCAACTCCTATTTAATTTCAAATTATGTCTGGGGAGTTTGGACGAGTTTCATTGCCATAGCTGTGGAAATGTGAACAGGACAAAAGAGAAGGGAAGAATTCAGTTCTCTCCTCACCATGGATCACCAAAACTTTTCTTCATAGAGAGTAGCTATGGTGGGGATAGATTAGAGAAAGCATTTATTCTACTCGTGACATAGGATTGGTGGTAGCCAGCCCTCTGTTACCCTGGCCTCTCCCCCAGGGATGTGGAAATGTTTGTCCTGCAGAACCCTTTGTTGTAATGAGATCCCCCCAAAGGATGGCAGAGGTGGGCTGTGGCTGGGACAAGCTCTGGTCCCTTTAGGAATATTTGGTATTGGATATCTTTTTCCAGAGCAAGGTCTTGAGGTTACTGAGCACTAGGGAGTGGTGTACCTCCATCTGGCTGGCCAAGCCACTCAGAGTCATGCAGATTTGGAGCTCCTTCTGGAGCTCTTCTTGGAGATCTGCCGGGGTGCCGGATAGCAGATAGTCCTTTAGCAGCCCACACACCTTAGCTAGGTTGGGCTGAATCAGCTCACTCTTACACTGCTTCATGAGCCTGTCGCAGGGGGCCGTGCAGTCCTGGCCGTAGGTGCAGTCCGCGTTCTGTTCACAGTGGCGGCCTTTAAGGAAAGCCCGGACCGCGGCCTCAGGGGCCACCTTGCCCAGGTCGGCCATCTTAAAGTCAAACTTGGCATTGTAGCCCACATTGGCAGAGCTGGTCTCGCAGATGTAGAAGACCCCATAGGTGCCGTGAAAGACTTCCTCCACAAACTCCAGGAGGCCGATGGCAATCTTGGCCCTGCGTGGCCAGGCTGGCGCAAACCACTGCTGGATGAGCCTGTGCAGCGCGGAGGGCAGCAGCGGCCTCAGAAAGGGGGGAACCTCGGTGCCGTACAGGGAGCTGTGCGGGATCTTTTCCGTGAGGTACAGGTCCCCACAGTGCCCCAGCAGCTTGGATGTGTGCTCCTTCTCATGCAAGGAGAGCATGAGGAGAAACTCATTAAGCTGCAGCAGCGCCCAGATGGACTTGGCTTCTGCGAGAGACACTTTCCCATCCTGGTTGACGTCTGCCATGGTGATGATCTGGCCAACCAGGCCAGCGAGAGAAGGCTGATCTCCAAGGTTACCCTGCCAGATTGAACAGACACCACATTATTTCCAGTGCAGGTAAAGCTGGGACAAGAGCCAAGAAGACTGACAATCAGGCAGGGTGGCCTCTGCCTGGCCCTAGCGACCAGGGCCCACCCAACCTATCAGCCAATAAACAAGATTTCTTGCATGCCTACTGCTAGCAATACTGCTTTTTTTTTTTTTTTTTTTTCCTTTTACCAAAATTTTTTTATTTTCAAAACATGTACATGGGTAATTTTTCACCACTGGCCCTTGCAAAATCTTGTGTTCCAGTTTTTCTCTCCATTCCCCCTCCCCTTTCCTCGATGGCAAGTATTCCAATATATGTTAAACATGGTAAAAATATATGTTAAATCCAATATATGCATATATATGTGTACAATTCTCTTGCTGCACACACAAAAAAAATCAAATCAAAAAGGAAAAAATGAGAAAGAAAATAAAATGCAAGCAAACAATAACAAAAAGAGTGAGAATGTTGTTGTGATCCACACTCAGTCCCCACAGTCCTCCCTCTGGGTATAGATGGTTCTCTTTATCACAAGATCATTGGAACTGGCCTGAATCATCTCATTGTTGAGAAGAGCCACATAAATCAGAACTGATCATCGCAGTACTGTGCTTCTATAGTCCTTAGTACTAGGGGAGATACAGAAATTAAAAGAATGGATTCTTTTCTCATGGAGCTTACTGTCTAGCAGGGGAGAAAGGACCAAAAAATCATGAAAAAGGGGATAACATTATACCAAACTGTGAGACTAGATAATTGTGTTGTAGTCCTGCCCTCCTAATAACGTAATGAATGATTTTGGATAAGGCACTTCCTCCTTTCTTAGCCTTTATTAGCCTTTATTTCTTCATTTGCAAAATGAAAGTATTATACCAGATGATCTTCTTTTAAGAAAATGATTTTAATTTCAACACTCATTTGTTTTAAATTTTGAATTCCAAATTTCCTCCAGTCCCTCCGTCACCCTTTGAGAAACAAACAATATACTGTCAAATTATACATATGAAATCATGCAAAACATTTCCATATTAACCATGTTGCAAAAAAAAAAAATGAAAAAGAAACTTTAAAATTATACTTCAATTTGCTCTCAGTTCATCAGTTCTCTCTTTGGAGTCAGATAACATTTTTCATTATAAGTCTTTTAAAATTGTCTTGGATCACTGTACTGATCAGAGTAGCCAAATCTTTTATAGTTAATCATTATACTAGACAATATTAAAGCTCTCTTCTGTTTTTAGCATTCATAAAATGCTCTCTCTACCACACCAGAGAATTTTTTCCTCAAGATCTAAAAAGTGTCCATAGAATGGACTGCATTAGCTCTCTTTGTAATGGCCAGAAACTGGAAACTAAGTGGACGCCCATCAATTGGAGAATGGCTGAATAAATTGCGGTATATGAATATTATGGAATATTACTGTTCTGTAAGAAATGACCAACAGGAAGATTTCAGAGAGACCTAGAGAGACTTACATGAACTGATGCTGAGTGAAATGAGCAGGACCAGGAGATCATTATATACTTTCAACAACAATATTATGTGATAATCAGTTCTGATGGACATGGACATCTTCAACGATGAGATGAACCAAATCAGTTCCAATACAGCAGTAATGAACTGAACCAGCTACACCCAGCGAAAGAACTCTGGGAGATGACTATGAACCACTACATAGAACTCCCAATCCCTCTAATTTTGTCCGCCTGCATTTTGGATTTCCTTCACAGGCTAATTGTACACTATTTCAAAATCCGATTCTTTTTGGACAGCAAAACAACTGTATGGACATGTATACATATATTGTATTTAATTTATACTTTAACATATTTAACATGTATTGGTCAACCTGCCATCTGGGGAAGGGGGTAAGGAAGGGAAAAATTAGAACAAAAGGTTTGGCAATTGTCAATGCTGTAAAATTACCCATACATATATCTGGGAAATAAAAACTATGATTAATTAAAAAAAAAGAAAGAAAAAGAAAAAGACAGACCACAAAAATAAAAATAATGAAGTTTAAAAAATATTTTCCAAAGAAAAAAAAGAATGGATTGCATTTAGAAATCCAAGCTATAAATAATTATATTTTAAGTGATCCAAATTTCTAATAATTAGAGAAATACAAATATAAGTCTGAGGTTCTAGCTCACACCCATGACAGATGATGAAGGGCCAATAGGCACATAAATGCACTATTGGTGGAGTCTGGAAGGTAATGTAGAATTGTGCCCCTAAAGTCACAAAATTGTGTATATCCTTTGACTAGTTACCATCACTATTAGATCTACATTCTAAGAAATGATCAAAAAGAGAGCAAAAGGCCCCATATGTACAAATATATTTATAGCATCTCTTTGAGCTGAAGAAAATCAGGTGCTGTCCACTAACTACGTAATGATTATATAAATTATCATATATGAAATTCTGTTGTTTCATGAGAAGTGATGAAAGAAGCAGTTTCAGAGAAACCTGGAAAGACACAAAGTGAGGTTAGAACTGAGAGAACAATTTATACATAACAACAACACTAAAGACAAACATTTTGAAAGCCTTAAATACTCTGATCAATGCAATAACCAACCATGATTCCAAGGGGCCCAACAATGAAGAATGCTATTGACTTCCTAATAGAGAAGTAATGGACTCAAAATGTGGAATAGACTGGGTTTGGTTTTGTTTTTTTTTTTTTTGACATGGTTAATATGGGAATTTTAAAAAAATAAACCTATTTATTGAAAAAGATTTTCCTTCTTTCTCCTTCCTTCCTTTCCTCCTTTTCTTTCTTCCACTCATTCCTTCCTTTCTTCCCTTTCCTTTTCTTCCTCTCTCCCTTCCTGTCTCCTTCCTCCTTCCATTCCTACCTCCCTCCTTTTCCAATAGGGGGAAAAAGATGAGAGAAACAGAAAATAAATATTTAATTGAAAAAAATAACTGCTATTGAGAAAGTGCTTCTAATGGAAGGCATAAGACCCAGAAATGTTTATGCACATTTTAGTGAGACTTAAAGTGGCAGAAAATCCTGGACTAGCCCTCAAGATCCACCTGGCTTTTAGTTCCAAATGTGATACTCACTATATAACCTTAAATGACTCACATTAGCTCTTTGGACTTCCATTTCCTCATCTATAAAATGAAGAATTTGAACCAGGTGACTTTCTAGCTATAACAATATATAAATCTGTCTCTCCAGAAACCACCCGATCAATGCTGGAGAGACCAGCTGGACCTTTTAGTCTCTGATGATCAACTTTATGTAAGTTCTGCTGGCTTTGCACCCAATCAGTATTGCCTAAGAATATGGTGGGAGATTGATTCATTTATTCATTTAAAGCCAAAGACTCAGGCAATAGAATAACTGGCTATGTCAGCTCTTAAGGTCAAGGGTGGAGACAATAAGGAGAACAGACCAATCTAGTCAGAGTTTAGGACTGAAAGTAGGAGATGGATGCCATTCTTAGAGCTTGCCCCAACCATAAACACAACTGACTCTGCCCAGGGTCTTTAGAGAGCCCAAGAACATCTTTTTGATCTGTCCTAAAGCACAGAGCCCCAAACCCAAGTGCTCAGGCTTTAAAAGAAAAGCAAAAGCATAATTGTGGAAATTTATAGAAGAATTACACATGTTTAACATATATTGAATTACTTGCTGTCTAGGGTGGGAGTGGGGAGAAGGGAAGGAAAAAATTTGGAACACAAGGTTTTGCAAAGGTGAATGTTGAAAATTATCCATTCGTATTTTTCCCCCCTGAGGCTGGGGTTAAATGACTTGCCCAGGGTCACACAGCTAGGACATGTTAAGTGTCTGAGACCAGATTTGAACTCCTGAATTCAGGGCTGGTGCTCAATAGAGCACTGCGCCACCTAGCGGCCCCCCATGCGTATGTTTTGAAACTAAAAAGCTTTAGTAAAAAAAAGAAAAGCAAAAAACAGATCTTCTGCTGAAACAAACCCAACTAACTTTGAGAAAATTCAGAAGCATTTCCCTGAACTCATCCATTGATGTGCCTCTTGTTGGCTTATCAAACAGAACCAGCTCTCTTCGGGGGGCTGTGTCAGGATTGTTCTCAGCCTTCAAGGACTCTGTGATTCCACATTTGATGATCACCGCTTTCCCCTTCCAAACTCCACTGTACACCTGGCATAAAAATAAAAGAGTTGAGGAATTATCCAAGTAGAAAAGTTTTCTTCTTTCACATCCACCAAAGTAGGTTTTAAGAAAAAGTGTCTATACATGATTGGATGTATTCCTAGTAACTTCCAGCCCTGGATAGCTGGGGCCAGGAAGAACACAGATTCTCCTGAGTTTCCTTCCCTCTGTGGAGTGTCCAGATTGGCTTTCTAAAGGATCTCTGGATGGGTCTAGGTCTTAGGTGGAGAAGTGATGAAGGCAGGAGAGCCACCACGAGGCTGAAGGATGGAGTCTGGAGTCTGTGCCTGAGATCAAGCTCGAGCTCACACACACACTCTCCTCTCCAGTCCTCTCAGCCCTTAAATAAATACCTTAGTACAATTATATCACTACAGCACACTGAGCATGTGCCAACTGTAGAACCATTACATCACCATATCACACTATATGTGTACTAGAGAACCATTACTTCATCAATCACACTGAGTAAACACCCTGCTGTAAGTATCCTTGCTTCAAGTAGAACACAGGTGGTCACCCCTTCCCTGACTTCTCAGGAAAAGGTGTGAACACAAGGGAAATGGGGAGCCAAACCAGACATTGTCAGTGGGTTTCCTCTGGGCTAAAGGGTCTTACACTTTACCCAGAGTTCTCCCACTTATCTGCAACCCTCTGCACCTTTGAGTGGTCAGTGAGGATAGGGGAACTATATAGATTTTGACCCTCTTAGTCCCCAAAATCTCCTTCTGCAGGTTTCCTTTTCCCTGTTAGCATCCAGTAAGGAGAATAAAAGAGAGTGGGAAGCAATTCTCAATACAAAATATGAGTCCCCAACCCCACACGGACCAGGCCTGGGCAGGTTTCTCATTTGTGAAATGCAGCCTGGGACTCCTTGGGTATCAATATGAAGAGGCTCCTGACATAAGCCTGGACAGCGTGAAGGAGGCTTGGAGTTCCTTCCAGCGAATTGGCTGTTTGGTCCCCAAATAGGACCCCACTATTGGGTCAGTGGTGAAGACAAACTGAGGTTCTCTGTGCTAAGCGAAGAATCCAGTGGCCGAAGCTAGGGACACATTTGTGGCCAAGGGCAGGCCGCTGGTCCTCATCTGAGTTTGGGGCTTAGTCTGTTTCTGGGATTGGGAGTTCAGACATATGGAGATGGGAATCAGTGACCCTCACACCTTATTCCTGTTAACTTTAGTCATTCCACAAAACCCAAGGCAAAAATGTCAGGGAAATCCTGTCAACCTCTGACACAGTGTCCCTCACACCCCCTTCTGGGGGGGATTCTTCTGGGACACAGCCATCGAGCTGTAAGCCCCACCTTGTCCCTTCGGGGAAAGTCTTTTGGCAGGGCCCTTGTGCCTTACCTGCTTAGTGGGAGATGGGGACAGGCACTGCTGGAACACCAAGGTGTGCTCGTCACACAGGTCAGAGCAGGCAGAACCCGAAATGATCCCCTTCTTGTACTGATCGCACTGGGGGAAGAAAAGGGGGTTAGGTCAGCATGGGGGGGGACCCGTCTGGATTACAGCTACGACCAGTGGGAGGGCACACATCCCACCCCAAACTATATCCCCAGCACATTTTCTAGGAGAACTCGCCATCCTCAATGCACCCTCTCCTTTTTCACCTCTGATGCTTTGGAGACTTCCATTTCCCTGTCTGAAACACCTTCCCCAACCCCTGTGACTTTTCAAAAGCTAGCAGTCTCTTAAAGGCCAGATCAAGTCTCATTTCTTCCAAATACCTTCTTTCAACGAACAAAAATCTACTGAGTGCCCACTACTGTAGTAAGCCCTGGGAATAGAAAGACAGAAGTATAATAACAACCCCTGCTCCAGGGAAGCAGTTATTCTGTTGGGAGAGAAAATAGGACATATATTTAAGTAAAATATCAAAAAGTGAAGAGCATTAGAGCTGAGGAGGAGCAAGGAAAGAATTCAGATACATGGTAACACTTAGGTCTTAGCAAGCATACACATATTTTTTAAAGGGAATTTTTTTTCCCCTGAGGCAATTGAGGTTAATTGACTTTCCCAGGGTCAATTCAAATTGTAATTTCATTACATTCAAATCTAGGAAGTGTTAAGTGTCTGAGATCACATTTGAACTCAGGCCCTCCTGACTCTAGGGCCAGTGCTCTAACCATTGCTCCACCTAGCTGCCTTAAACATACATTTATTAAGCATTTATATGTGCCAGAGATGTACTAAATGCTGGGAATACAAAGAAAAACCTTCACAATCTCTGTCCTCATGGAACATGCATTCTACTGGGGGGGGGGGGACAGCATGTAAATAAATAGATATATTCCAGATAGATACCAGGTAGATACAATACACATAAAGAGAAGAGCTGCAAAGCAATCCAAAAGGGGAGACATTAGCACCTGTGGGGAACCTAGAAGGACATCCTTCGAGAAGTGGGTTTTTACTATGACCAAAGGGCTATCAAAGTGTGTACACCCTTTGATCCAGCAGTGTTACTACTAGGCTTGTTTCCCAAAGAGATCTTAAAGGAGGGAAAGGGACCCACATGTGCAAGAATGTTTGTGGCAGCCCTCTTTGTAGTGGCCAGAAACTGGAAAATGAATGGATGTCCATCAATTGGAGAATGGTTGAATAAATTTGTGGAATATGAATGTTATAGAATATGATTGTTCTGCAAGAAATGACCAGTAATTTTTAGAGAGGCCTGGAGAGACTTACATGAACTGATGCTGAGTGAAATGAGCAGAACCAGGAGATCATTGTACATGGCAACAACAAGATTATGCAATGATCAATTCTGATGGACGTGACTCTTTTCAAGAGCAAGATGTTTCAGCCTGTTCCAATGGAGTGAGCTATCTGTACTCAGAGAGAGAACTGTGGGAACTGAGTGTAGATCACAACATAGCATTTTCATTCTTTTTGTTGTTGTTTGCTTGCATTTTATTTTCTTTCTCATTTTTCCCCTTTTTGATCTGATTTTTCTTGTGCAGCATAACTGTATAAATATGTATGCATACATTGGCTTTAACATATATTTTTACCAGATTATTTGCCTTCTGGGGGAGGAGGTGAGGGGAAGGGGAGAGAAATTGGAACACAAGGTTTTGCAAGGGTCAATGTTAAAAAATTGTCCATGCATGTTTTGAAAATAAAAAGCTTTAATAAAAATATAAAAGCAAAAAAAGAAATGGCCTTTTGCTTCAGTGTTTAAAGAAGGCAAGTAAGCCAAAAGTTATAAGTGAGGCGGCAAACCATTATGGAAATATATGAAGATGAGAGATGGTGTTTCCATTCAAGAATGCCAGGATAACTAGACTGTAGATTGTAGTAGGAGGTGAGATTTGAGAAAATTGAAAAGGGAGCAAAGGGCTGGATTATGAGGAGACTTAAATGCCAAACAGAAAAGTCTAATTCTAATTCTAGAGGTAAGAGAGCATCACTGGAGGTCACTGAACAAGAGAGGGAATGGGAAAGAATCAGACTTAACTTGTTAGGAAAATCACTTTTCTACAACAGAATAATGGATGTGGAATAAGGAAAGACTTGTAGCCAATTAAAAGGCTAAAAGTAGGTGCTATCATCCTCATTTATATTTGTTGATTTATTTACTATTATTATTTACCATGAGGTGCATGCATGTGAGCCTAACCTTCCTGGTCCCAAGTTGAGTCATTCTTTGTCTCCTCAACAAAACTTTGTGAAGAATAAGCATTCTGATCAATAGATTGGTTAACATGATAAAATTTTGGAGTGGACAAGACAAAGATGACTAAGAAAGGAAGGAATGGTAAGAGGAAGAGAGGAGGTCTGGAGAGTTAATAAGGTCAAGAGAGAAAGCAGTTGCAAAAAGAAACAACCTTTGTGGCAAAGGTCCCTGGGCTGACACTCCAGATCCTGAATCGCACAGCTCCAGTTCTCTAGGAGGTTCATGTCAGGTCCTTGATTTGGAACAAGTAAGATGTTCTTGGTCCAGTTACGCCACTGGCTCTGTATATGACAACAGGCAAGGACTGCACGCTTTCTGTTCCTGTTTTCCCATCTCTACAGTAGACACAGCTTACTTAATTTTCTATTAAGCACTTAGGGAGCTGAGTTAAAATGACTTTTGAGGCATCACAAGATTATTTTATGTGGAATTACTTGTTGACCAAGAATGCCAGAGAATGATTTTCATGTTCTCCATCCAGCAAATACATCGTTCAATAGAGTTTTCGTCAGAAGTAATTCTTTAGTTATAAATACTTATATTTACTTATTTATATTCATATGTTAAAATAATTATAGGTACAGTGGATACAATTTCATCTTGTCTGAATTGTTTTGGGTAAAATAAACCATGAGGTCCTGAATTGGTCATTCTTGCTTAAGAGCCTGTCAAGGAGGAGGAAAGTGCCTAAGATTGTTTGTTATTATTGTTGAACATCCTTCCTTCTTGAAGAGGACCAATGACATCAGAAGCTTAATGTCTTGACTTGCAAGTGAATGGGATTTAAGTGAGGCAGGACTATGCAAAATCGTCATCCCCACTTACTCCTCCAGAGTCATCTGGAATTGAATAATAAGACATGGGTCAGAACAACTAGGGATGGTCTCCAATGTCGTGGGACACCTTGACCTTTTTAAGCTAAGGTTTTTTCTAGGTCTCAGTTTGTCTGAGACAATCTCCGGAAAACCTTAGTTGAATCCTTTTAATTTGGTGGATAATCATGTGTGATTCTGTTTAATGTAGAAGTGTTTAAGGAAGTTCTGTTATTACCTTTTAGTGGCTAAACTAATATTGGATATTAATTATGCAAGAGGTAACCACTTTATTCCAAATCCTATAATATAATAAACAATGTTAAAGGAAAAACCTTGGGGAATCAAAACTTCATTCTTTCCTGTTCACTGTTGGGGGCACCTGAAGGCTGGACATCTCCAACATCTTGAAGTAGATGAACCACAAGTATCTCATCCCAAGAAAATTCATTATTTTTCCTCCAAAATCCTCTTCTGAACTTCCCTATAACGGGTATCATCATCTTCCCGACTACTCAAAGCAACTTCAAGATTATCCACAACTTCCTGTCACTCCACATATCCAATCTGCTCCTAAATCTTGCTGTTTTTACCTTCACAGCATCACTTAAAGATGTCCCTTTTTCTCTATTTACATAAATTCAAGCCTAGTTTGGGCCCATATCACCTTTTACCTGGGCTATCACAATAGTCTCAATTCTCTTCCTATTCCAGTTCATCCTCTACTCAGCTACCAAGGTGATTTTTCTAAAGAGAGGATTTGCCATGTCACCCCTTCTGTTCAGTGAACTTCCATGGCTCCCTATTACCTCCAGGATAAAATTTAAACTCCTTTGTTTGGCCTTTAAAGCTCTTCCTACTTTCCAGGCTTCTTACAGATTTACTCCCCCTCATTCTCTGTGGTCCAGTGACGTTGTTCTACTTGTAATTCCCCATCTCCACACCTTTTCACAAGCTGTCTCCCATGCCTGTGAACAAGATAAGGTGAGATCTTTCAAGACAGTTGTGAAAATCGAGTAAGGCTTCATCTACTTCAGAGTTTGAGTAGGCCTGAAGGACTTTGAGCATTGTTTCAAGGGCATACTTAAGTCCCCTTCTTGCTATCCTCCTATGTCATCATTTCCTCCCTATTTCAATCAAATATGGGCAACTATGTACTTATTGGTCAAGTTCAATTTCTTGGGTAATTCCTGAGTTTAGAATGTAAGACGCTCAGCCAATGAGGATGAGGGTCAGTGGTGGGAGGGGGTATCTGCGTTAGGGATTAAAGTGTTAACCCTGCCCCCAGGAGGTGCTCGCTCTCTAGACTGCTCAAAGGATGGGACGCCCTTCTTGGAGAACATAAAATAAACTTTGCTGTGCTTCTAGAGATCTCTCCAGCTTTTTTATTAAATGGTGACCCCTCACCCTTTCTGAGCCACACACCTGGAATGCCCTCCCTCCTCACTTCTGCCTTTTCCTTCCTTCAAGTCTCAGTTCAATCATTGGGAGGATGACTAACCAGTTGTAGTATATTATTATGATGGAATGCAACTATGTATAAGAGTTGATGAACTGGATGATTTTAGAAAAATACGGGAAGACTTGAATGAAATAATGAAAAATGAGATGAACAGAACCAAGAAAATGTTGTACATAATAACAGCAATATTGTTTGAAGAATACGTGAACAGCAAGTTTTCTGAGTTATATTCAGATCAATCACAAACCTTTAAAGGAAGACGTTCTCCACCTCCAGAGAAACTACTGATAAATAGTATGTATCCCATAGTCTTTACATATATTTATAAATCTGCATTATTGGCTGACTTCTCTAGTGCAGAGGTGGGAAGGGATGGAGAAAAACAGTTTGGAATTTAAAATGTAACAAAAGATCATAAACTTAAATTTTAAAAAGAGTCTATAGTTGTATTCCGTGTGTTCTGTATGAATATATAAACATACATATGTATATACAGGCATATCAGATGTACCTAGCAATTGATATGTTGCCTCCTTCATTAGAACACGCTTCCTTGCGAGAAGGGCCCTTGCTTTTGTTCTTTCTCTCTAGCGTCACCAGTGCTTGGCATGTGCCTAGAATTAAAGAAGTGCTTAATAAATTCTTGGTGACTGACACAGGTGACCCTAATATCTCTGCGGGTCGCATTACACCAGCCGAGTCCCTCACGCCTCCCCTCACATTCATCACGTCCAGACTTCCTCTGCTGACACTGCAGCCGCCCCCAGCTGAGGCGTCAAGTCCCTGCCCTTTCTCCCATCCTGCTTCAGGCCTCCATGGGGGACAGCGACAAAGGCAGCGCCGACCGTCTTGGCCCTCCTGAAAGCTGCACATCCCAGACTCGCCATTACCACAGACAGCAGAGATCTAACAGCAAGATAAATAAATTAGTCCCAGCAGGGAGGTGGTCAATACTTAGTTATCACCAGCTTCTATTTGACAGATGGAGCCGGGCCCTTAATTAAAATGGGGCTGCAAAGAGTTTGTGCTAATGAGCCCATTACCTGGTAGGGTCAGAGGGAAACACAGCTAAAGATCCCAGCGCCTTATCGGAGGAGAAGGGGTAAAGATGGGGGGAGGGGGAGGATAGGATTTCCAGGTGCAGGATCACTTTAGAAATAGGATAAGCAGAGAAAGGATTAGCAAGCCCATATTAGGCTCTCCATTTTCCAGGAAGGCTTTCCTTCCCATTCCAGTCCACAGTGATCTCTCTCTCCCTGGGCTCCTAGAGCATTTACCTGAATTAGTTGTTCGTGTTCTCTCTCTCCTGTCTCTTTCTGTTTCTCTCTATATTTCTCTCTGTGTCTCTGTGTCTTTCTCTCTGCCTCTCTCTGTCTCTGTCTCTCTCTTTATATATATATAAAGGAATGTGCCCCTTATATATACATAATATAAATATAAATAATATAATATATAATATTATATTATAGATTATATAGCATATATGATATATAATAATATATAATATAAACAATATAATATTATAGTATAGCTTATATAGCATATATGATATATATAATATAAATAATATAATATATAATATTATATTATAGATTATATATCATATATAATATAAATAATATAATATTATAGTATAGCTTATATAGCATATATGATATATATAATAATATATAATATAAATATAAATAATATAATATATATATAAAGGAATGTGCTAATTACTAGACACCACTGGAATGTGCCCCTTGGGCCTGTACAGTTGTGCTAACTCATAGGTGAGACTACTTCTACTCAATACCTCATGGAGGACCCCAGCTGGCAGCCAAACCCAAGCCCAAGTAGGCAAAGTCCAGCAGCAGCCTTCTATGGAGTCATGCGTATAAAGAGCAGAGCTTTTGGATTCTTCTTTTTCCTTCTATTATGGTACCGATCCACACTCTCCTCCACCAAGAGTTTTAACTGAAGCCCAAGAGGTGCCTGGCCACAAGGGGAGAAGATGCTTTGCTGAGAGCTTCCAGGCGACAGTTGAGTACTGGGCTGAAAGTACTGAATCCCAAACTTTGCCACTAACTCACTGTGTGAACTGAATTAAGTCTTTGGGTTCGTTCAGTGTGTGTGACCATCTAGGAAATGAGGAGGTGAGACTAGTCCATCTCTTGTTTCCCCAAGTGGGGTGTAATTTTGTTCTGCTAAATAATGCCGATTACAAGTATTTTATCCAAGTATTTAATTTGGGATGTTGGGGCAAGGAAAAGTCTTAGAATATGATCCTTACCTCAGGTTCATTAACATATTTTTTATTTTTAAATTATGGAATAAAATAAGTATTTCTATAAAGATAGTACAATAAAAAAGATGATTGTATCTGAAACTGCAAATCTATGTTCAACATGCTATTCCTTTCAAATATACAATGAAATTATTATGTAAATTTCCTGTTTTTCTTCCCTTTTCTGCCTGCCCTACAGATGCCTTCCAGTAGGCACAGATATATGTGTGTAAGTATATATATAATGTGTATGACATGTGACATATATATGTGATATATGAGCTATATATGTGGGTATATTATATATCTATAATTTTATATATACATACTTCTATTTATCAGTTCTTACTCTTGCAGATAACATCTTCATTTATTTTATTTTTATATAATAATTTTCTTTGTAATAGCATGCTTTTTATGAATTTAATAGCATTTTTTCTGAGAAGGGGGCCATAAGCTTCATTAGATTCTCCAATTGTTCCATGACACAAAAAAAATTAAAACTCCTATGCAGGGTAATTAATAACTATGGAATATCTCACTACTTGGACATAGGCCTAAGACAGGGGGATAAGCACCCTGGGCTTAGAGATATGAAGATAGAGAAAAAAAAGCAGAAAAGTGGGTAAAAGATTTCCAAATATTTTCGCTTTTTCTCTTTCAGTGGTGAGGTTTTTTTAGGTCAACAAGCTACTCTTCCTTCAGGGCATGAAGTCCATTTGTTGGTCATTCAGACCTTTATTTGATTTTTTTTCACCATTTCAATACTAACTGCCTCAGCTTACCTACATTTTGCTTGCAGGTAGAAAAACGGCAAACTGGAGAAGGGCATAAAGAAAAGGAGAAAATATTGGTGTCCATAGCTCACAGTTACACTGCCCTGGCCAAGAGCCCCCTGACTCTTGTGTGCTAGCAGTTCCTCCCCCACCAAGGCCCATGTTGGGGCTGAGTCTGTGAAGCTCTCTTGCAGACGGTCCCCAGGCTTTCCTCTCCAGGCAGACCCTGGCTCCTAGGCTAGCGAGTGGTCCAAAACTCCCTCAGAGCCTGAGCAGCAGGGGGGAGGATGGAGATCTCGGGAAAAGCTCCCTGAAAGGCAACCATTTGAACTTTATGGGGAGTCAAGGGGGTGAGAAGCAACTCCCAAAGGGACACATGAAAGAAAACAGCTCCTTGCTGCCAGGGCGCGCGTCTCTCCCTGTACCCCCAGGCACACACAAGGCCCTTTGTCCCTCTCCCCAGAGTGTCTGATGTGGCTTCTGTGCAGTCAGGGGGCCCACAATGCTCAGTGTGTCTGGCTGGGGTTGTGGTGAAACCGAGAAAGAAACCAGATGTCCCCAGGGGAGGTGGGTATGGGGGAGTGTGGGGAGGGCAAACTGAGGGAGCTGTTGGAAGAAGCTGTGTACTCTGATGGATGGAGGGGCCCTAGCTCTCTATGTCCATAATGGAGCATGCTCCTCACCTCCCAACAGAGAGGTGGAGGCCCCGGGGACAGGAAAAGAAGCACATTTTTGGACAAGGATCTTGTATAAATTCACTTCGATGGACCATGCTTTTTTATTACAAGGGCTTTCCCTGCCTGCCTCCTTTTTCTAATTTTTTAATTGAGGAGATGCTAAAGGATGTAATGTATGGAATGTAAAAAAAAGAGAAAGAGAGCCATTAAAACTTTTTCTAATGCATAAGAAGCCATAGAGGAGTAGAACAATTTTAAAAAGAATATGTATCATTTATTATATGCTTTTAAAAATACCAAGTAGTATGAAATGGGTTTCCCTACCTTTTAACAACAACTTTTAACAACTAAGACGTTTTGAACATTTTAAATATTCAAATCATCTACAAGGGTCCTATGAAGGAAGAAGCTATCCACAGCCAAAGAAAAAACAGATTAGTAGAAGTATGTATAATAATATGGTATGTAAGTACACACACACACACACACATTGTGTCTTCCCTAGAGTGGGGTGGAAAGGGAGAGAAAAAGTGCATAGCAAAGAACAACTGAAAAAGCACAGAAAAGCAGGGTAGCTTTGAAAACAATGTGTAATATTTATTACATAGTTTTTTTAAAAAGTAAATAAAAATGGAAATTTATGCTTTTAAATTGAATTCTTTTTTATATCATACTGTGTACATGCTAATGTACTTTTTTTTTGTCTTTTTGTATTTAAGTTCAAAATGAATAAAAAAAATTTCAAAAGAATGTAATTTTTGTGATCTGCGTATGAAAAGTCTCTTTTTTGGTATTTAAGTTCAGAATTTGAAAAAATAAAAGGAATTTGCTGTGGAAATGCTAAGGAAGAGATGATCATTCTTAAATTTAGTTAGGAACTGGGAGAGGTCAAGTAATCAACAAATATTCATTGAGGTCAATTGTGCACAAGGGAAGGAGAATGTCTTCCTTACTCTGAGCAAAGGAAAGGAAATATTCATCAAGGCTGGAAATAATGGTAGACTGGGAAGGGATGGGGAGAGAAGGGTAAGGGGAGAAAGAGAAGACAGTCAAAAGTAGGAACCAGGAAGGTTGGAGTTCTTGGTTCCCAGGCAAGGACTGGGACCTTTTGGATGAAATGTCTTGTGTTACTAAGAGCACAATGGGGCTCTTCTGTCTCAAATCTGGTATCTAGGCCTTTCTTCCTGCATGGGCTTTAAATGAGAGACCTGGACTTTTTTGGCACTAGGGAAAGCTCTGCTAGGGAAATAATTGGAAAATGAAAGTATCAATACAACATTTATAAAGGAAAAAGAAAGACATGGAAAAAGGGGAAAAGAGCCTTTGTGTAGAAGACCCAGACCTGACTGTGCCTGTCCATGGGGATAGGTACAATACCCTAAAGGGCTACTAAGAGACCTTATTGTCAAGACACTTGGGCCAATGAGTGGGAAACAAGCACCCAGACTGAGTTTTCTCTGAGTGAGAAAAAACAAAATAAAACCAGGAAAGAGGAATTAGCTTTTTATGAAGTACCTTACCCTTCCTTTTTTTTTGTTTTTTTTAAGAAAAAAAAGAAATCCTAATTCTCCCTGATTTTTTTCTTTCCTGTTTTTTTTTTATTTTTATTTTTTGATTTCTTTCTTTCTTAAAAGAAAAAGTTTCCATAGAGCATAAATATTCATAGAGCATTTTAAAGTCTGCTAAATGTTTTATAAAAATAGTCAGATATTATCCTTAAAACAACACTGGGAGGTAGGTGCTATTATTATCCTCATTTTAGAGATGAGGATACTGAGGCAGAGGTCAGGTATCTTATTTGTCCAGGGTCAAATAGCTAATAAGATCTGAAGCTGAATTTGAATTTGAGTCTGTCTGAGACAAATGAAGTATTCTATTCAATGTGCCACATTTTATTAGCAAATCAAATTATGCAGAATATAGTTTTGTGTTTCTAAATTAACAATTACTTCAGATTATGGGTTCTTAATTTAATAGACTGAGTCCATGGATAGATTTCATTTTTTTGAAATTATTTTGAAATGTATGAATTTTCATTATTTTAAAAAGGAAAAAAATTGGTTTCCTTTGTAATCCCATTTATTTAATCTATTGAAAATTATATTTTAAAAACATTATTCTGAGAAGAGGTAATAGCTAAAGGGAGCCAGGACATACAAAAAGCTAACACCTACAATCTTTAAAGGACATTTCAAAAATGCTATTTTTTTTACTATTCCCCTAATTTTCTAACTTTTTTCTTTAAAAATCTTCCTCTTCTCCTCTTCCTCCCTTCCCCACTTTGGCTTCAAAACTCCCAGTAATTAGGCATCTTTGAGTGAGTTTTGAGACGCAGTGTGTCAGACAATGGAGTTTGGAAAGGCGACCTACTTTGTTCTGTGCCTCTGGCACAAAGTGTAGCCAGAAGCAAGTCATGCTCCAACAATTCTTTGAAACAGTAAATAACAGATGAATTTGGCACTGCCTCAGTCTAATAATAAAAGAACTGACATTTATATAGCGCTTTACAAATATTACTTCATTTGATCCTCACAACAACCCTGGGAGAGAGCCGCTATTTTTATGTCCATTTTGTAGATGAGGAAATGGAGGCAGACAACAGTTAAATAATTTGCCCACAATCACACAGTTAGTGTCTGAAACTGGATTTGAATTCAGGTGCTTCTGACTCAAGGTCCAAGTCCAGTGTTCTATCTGCTGAGCTGCCAATGAAACCACAAAGCATGGACCTTTACACACACAGACTGCGGATCACAGAAGCTCCGAGTCCTGATCGGATGTTCTATTAAAACAATAATTGGGGAAGCAATTTTTCTGCCTTTGATGGTACCTTGAAGTCACCTGCTCCAGTCCTTTGCCCCCAAGCAGGGATCTGTTTGGTCTCCTGATTATTCTTTTGTCTTTTCTCCAGTGTCCAAGGATGGAGACTCAATCATCTTCCTTGGTTTTCTTCATCCCAGTGTTTCCTGGTGCAGTGGTCCATTATTCTTTGCACCTACTCTTGTTCCCATTTGCCGCTGGTTTCTTCCTTTTCAGCCTTCCACAAATCATGGAGAAAATCCGCATCCTCTTCACAAACCTCCCCTCCCCCTGCCCTCTGAATCTGCACAATCTCTTTTCTGGAGCCAAAGGAAACAGCTGGTGTTCCCTTTCCACTGGAGTCACAGAAACAAGGGTGATATAAATCCTCTCCAAGTCACAAGCGTCTGGCCTTCACTTGCAAGGATGGCTGTCCAGTCCCTTAAATGTATCAGCACCAGCTCCTGCTCCTTAAGGAACCATAACTTCCTCACTGGGGTTCCAGACCCTCCTCTCCAATCTGTTTGCTACCGTATAAGTCCAGCAGCATGAGATCCTTGGTCCATTCTTTTCCTACCTTCTACCCTCCCAATCTAGGGAAGCTGACATTTGTGGGATTTTTAGGTCTCAGAGTGGAAAAGTCTCCCCATTCCTGAATAATCCACGATGGTACAATAGAAGAGGCATATGGACACATACTCCCTATCTCACAATGAGCAGGTCACTTGACTTCTCTGAACTCTATTTTTTTGGTCTTTAAAAATGAAAATGATACTATTTATACTGCTTACTTTTTAACCTTAAAGTACTAAAAAAAATTATAAGCTATATGAAATCACTGATGTGTATCCTGCTCTTTTAAGTAAAAGAGCTACTCACCGTGTTAAGCACTGGCATTGCCCCCCAAAAAAGGCAGAAAACAAAGCAGAACAGAACCTCCTCAAGGAGCTCACAGGCAAACCAACAACCAGAACAAATGAGGTACGCACAGATAATCTCTGAAGGAAGCACCAGGAAGGGCTTCTTACAAGGCAGCTGGGGGGTGCAATGGATGGAGGCTGGACCTGGATTCAAGAATCCCTAAATTACAATTTGATTTCAGACAAGTTAGCTATGTGACTCTGGGAAATCATTTATCCCTTATTTTTGCCTTAGTTTTCTCACCTGTAAAATGGGGATGATAGCACCTACTTCACAGGGTTGTTTTTTGGACCAAATGAGATAATAATTGTAAAGCACTTAGCATGTGCCTGCTATATAGTAATTACTATAAAAATGTTAGCTATTATTTCTGTTGTTTTTATTTATTATCGTTATTATTATTAGAAGGTGAAACATTAGCTGAGAGTTGAAGAAAGCCAGGAATTGGAGATGACAGGTACGAGGACAGGTAACGGGAATGCCAGAAAGGGTTGGAACATTTTAAGTGAGGAGCAAAAAAGAAGGCCATCATTGCTGGATCACAGACTTTGTGGAAGGGGTGAAGCACAAGAAGACTGGAAAGGGAAACCCAGTTTTGGCCATGTTGAGTTGAAGTCATTCAGGAGAGAGCCAATTGGAGAGGTCTAATAGCCCATTGGCGATGTGAAAATGGAAATTGGGAGAGAGGTGAGCAAGCACTGGACAAACATCTGAAAATCATCAGCCTGAAGATAATAATGGAATCCATGGGAGCAGATGAGATCATCAAGTAAAACAATTTAGATGGAGAAGAGACGAGGACCCAGGATAGATCCCTGGGAGACAGCCACAGTTACCAGGAAAACCTGGATGAAAATCCAGCAAAGGGGACTGAGGAGAGAAGGGAGAACAAAGAGACTCCCTAACACCTCGTCCTACAGAGCCAGAGCCTACTTCCATAAGCTCTCATCTCTCCCTTTTTCTTTATTCCCATACTAACACTGCAGTTCAGGCCCTCTTTGACTTTAAATCCTTTACACTCTTATTCCAACTTGTCTTTCCAGACTTCGTTTCACATTACTCCCTCCTTGAACTCTATGGACAACCAAAATGACCCACTTGCTGGAGCCTCTGGGGCCATATGCCGTCTTCTGTCTCCTTGCCTTTGTAGAAGCTGTCTCCATCCTGATGCTTTCTCAGCTCACTTCTGCTGCTTGGCAATATTTGTATAGAGCTTCAGGGTTTGTAAAGGGCTGACTTTATCCTCCCACAAACTTGTGAGGTACTACTCTTATCATCCCACTTGTACAAATGACAAAACTGAGTCTGAGAAAAGTCAAGTTGAAGAAGTATAATATAAATGAAGTGCTACAATATAGGGTGGGAGAGTGGTTCAAGATGTGAAAAACTCATGAGACATTTATCATAGCCACAAAAGGATGCCATTTATTGCGTGAAACAGTCACAAGCTAAATCAAATGTGATTAAACAAGGCTGAATCATATGTGATTAAGCAACATGCTTCTGAGTATTGTGGACTTTCAAGTCAGAGGGAAGAGAGGGAAGGAAGCAAGGGCAGGATCTCAATTAGGGAAGAATTGGGGAGAAGCTAGGGAGGAGCCTAGTGAAGAACAAAGCTGGTATGGCTGTGACCAGGCACTAGTCTGTCTTAAGATATGCTAATCAAGACAGCCTCTGGAATTGGTCTATCTCTAAATGACAATAGAAACAGGATAGATTAGTTATTAAAGTTCCTGTTCCACACCTAAGTGACTGGGCCAAAGTCATGCAGCTAGTCCTGATTTGAAGTCCAATACCCTATCTACTGATGCTATGGGAAGATGGGCCCATTAATGCAGGTAGCTGGTAGAGCACTAACTTGGGCTGCCATTTTGGAAAGCAATAATCTAAGATGACACTAGAAAAGTTATAAACTATTCATATATTCTTCAACCCAGAAATCTCACTACTTGAAATCTACTGCAATATCTATAACAGGATGAAAGGGCTTATGTATATAAAAATATTCATAACACTCATTGTGATAGCAAATAATTAAAAACAAAGTGATTGTCTATCAGTTAAAGGGTAGCTACATAAATTGTGTTATGGGAATGTAGTGGAATATTATTGTATTATAAGAAATGAAAATATATGTTCAGAGAAATATGGGAACTCCTTTATTGACTTACGGAGAGCAAAGAAACAGAAATAGGAGAACAATATGCATAACTACAATGCTGTTTATCTTTCATTCTCAAAAATGACCATGACATCAGGGAGGTGATGCCATATGAATGCAAATGAAGAGGATTTGAGGGAGAAAAAGCTGGGCAAGGTCACCTGCCTCATCTTCTGCTCCAGAGCCATTTGGGTCTTGTGGCAAGAGACAGAGTCAGATGACTAGAGATGGTTCTTTATGCAGTGGGAGACCTTGGCCTTTTTCAGGTCTTTTTTAGACCTTACTTTGACTGAGGCAATGGCCTATTCAGTCGTTAGCTAGGTAAGAAAGAAGTGAGACAAAGAATGGTCTTTTTTACTTATCCCCCCAAAAAGGGAGGGAAGAATCAATCTGGGAGGGGGAGATCTCGTGGGTTTTTGGACAAAACAGCAACAATTGTTATTTACATTCACTCCAAGTCAATCTGGGCCAAAACAAAGACCAAGTGGGCTTGGCCTGGAACCTTTGTTGGAAAATTAATGAGAGCCACTATAATAATGTGAATGAAAACTACACCATAGCTGACCCTATATTCAAGGCAATGTCCAATACTGGTTCCAGAGTACATATGATCAAATAATTCCCTCTTCTCAGCAAAGGTGGGGGAGTATGGATGCTGAGTGTCATATATGATCCCTGTATAAAATGGTTTGCTTTAACCAAGGTATCATCATTTAAAATAAAACTGGGGGTTTGGGATTTCATCTCTAAAGTATTTTCCAGTTCCACGCCCTGTGGCAACATAACTGCTTATGATAAAAAGGAAAATTAGACAAAATAAACAGTAAGTAGCCAATAGCTGCAAGCCTAAGGGCTCTAAGATTGACAAAGGCAGCACTTTCAGATGCTGATGCAACTACAAAGATGGTGCTGATCCTCTTGGCAGAATTTTTAAACATTATGTTATAAAGCTGATTTGTCCTCTCATTAGGAAGGGCAGAGGGGGTACAGGAAAGGGGTTGCTATTCAAAGCAAAAGTTCCAAACTGTAAGAATAACTTTTGCTAGTATAATTAGTCAATCAGTCTTCCCATATGCTTAATTATCTAATTTTATAGAATGAAATTAAGGGCCAGGTTTCAATTTTACCCTGGAATCCTGATATCTAATCCAATCTCCCTAGAGATGGAAAAGAGTTAAAATAAAGAATACTACATCACTCCTCATCATGAAAACTTTGACAGACGAACCAAGTCATCTAAACAATACTTTTGTCTCTTGTTTTATTTCTGCATCTGGACAACACAGAGTATACACGTCACATACAAACCAAAAATGGCAATAAGACATGTTTCCCACTCATTAAGGCAGCAATAGTCAATATGGAGCTATTTAATTCCACAAACCAGGGGTAAGGGCCACCCCTTACATACATACACACACACACACACACACACACACACACACACACACCTCCTTCCCACCTCTTGCCTATTAGTATTTTATCTTAGCTAGAACCAAGAAAACTATCCAGAATATCCAGAACATTTCATTAGGATATGCATCTAAGAATTATTTTTAAGGAAAATAGTTGTTTGCCTCAATCAAAATTAAACAAACTAAAGAAACCTAAAAACTAAACTTAATTTTTTCTAAATTAATAAATGAATTTAGCTTAAAATTTTCAAATAAAAGGGCATTTCTCCTTTTTCTAACATTATGGTGCCTAGATATAACAGATACACTTTATATATCTGCTTATGATAAAACCAGAAGTCTCTAGTAAATTCATTTATCTTACCTTGATGCTCCACAGAAGGTATTTTTCTCTATCAATCCCACTACTGGACTTAGTTTTAAATATTTGATATAGTTCCCCAAAACAGTACTATTTCAAGTAAGATACATATATAGCTATTTTCTTGTGGGGAGGAAAACTTTATAGATCAACCTAATACCCCTCAATTAGAGAAAAGAAAGTCTGCTTGGAAAAGTCATATTTTTTTTTAATTTTATAATTATAATTTTTTGATATATGCATGAGTAATTTTTAAATAATATTATCCCTTGTATTCATTTTTCCGAATTATCCCCTCCCTCCCTCTACTCCCTCCCCTAGATGACAGACAATCCCATACATTTTACATGTGTTACAATATAACCTAGATACAATATATGTGTGTAAATACCATTTTCTTGTTGCACATTAATTATTAGCTTCCGAAGGTATAAGTAACCTGGGTAGATAGACAGTAGTGCTAACAATTTACATTCACTTCCCAGTGTTCCTTCTCTGGGTGTAGTTATTTCTGTCCATCATTGATCAGCTGGAGGTGAGTTGGATCTTCTTTATGTTGAAGATTTCCACTTCCATCAGAATACATCCTCATACAGTATTGAAGTGTACAGCGATCTTCTGGTTCTGTTCATTTCACTCAGCATCAGTTGATGTAAGTCTCTCTAAGCCTCTCTGTATTCCTCCTGCTGGTCATTTCTTACAGAGCAATAATATTCCATAACATTCATATACCATAGTTTACCCAACCATTCTCCAATTGATGGACATCCATTCATCTTCCAGTTTCTAGCCACTATGAAAAGGGCTGCCACAAACATTTTGGCACATACAGGTTGGAAAAGTCCTAAAAGGAAACTTGTAGATGAGCAAAATTTCAATTCATATCTAAAAAATAATTAGCTTTAAATTTTCTTTTATGCTTATAGCTACAGAAGCTTTAACAACAAGAAAGAAAGCTAAGTGATGAAATACATAAGCTCCAAATTCAACAAAATATTTTATATTTCTTACTAGTAAAGACTGAAAATCCTTATAAATTATGGTGGCTTCTAATTTTCTGGCATATGGTATGATGTCCTTGAAACTAAGCTCTTTGAGCTTATCCTTATATCTGCTGTGGCATAAAGATATATACGGATATAATTTAACCTGTTTGTTAGTTTTTTAAGTCAAACTTTATCAGATCCTTTTTCTTAAGTGACCACAGAATAGCAAACTCAAGAACTAAAATTGGCAAGTGTCACAGAAAAAAGACAAGGTGAGCAGTCAAAAATCAAGCAATGTTCTCACTGCTCAATCCCTGGATAATTTAGGTCTAAAGTCATTCAAGTTGGCGCAACCATCCTGATGTGGCCCAAACACAAAACCATTCTCTGAGTAGACTTTTTCTTCTCCAGAATAAATCCAGAGCATCAGAAAAAGAAACCATATAAGCCTAGTTCCTCTTAGGTTCACAATTCAGATGCCATCTGCTTCAAGAGGCCTTTACCAATTTTCCCAATTATTAATATCCTCCTGCCTCCCCAAATTATCTTGCATTTGTCTGTTTATGAACATGCACTCTCCCCAGAAGAATGCAAGCTTCTTGAGATCATGGATTATTTTGTTTCTACCTGTTAGTATTGTACACAATACTGTACTCAATAATTGCTTGTTGAATGGAGTTTCAGTTTGCAAAAGTTACCAATATACAAGAACTTTTTCAATGACTTTAGGCACTTTCTTCTGGAAGCTTGCTATCCACCTAAGCAGTGCTGAACCAAGGAGAAATCGATCTTTGTTCTTTTTCCTTCCAAAAACATAAGGTCAAGAGCTGGGCAGCCTTGATATAAACAAAGCTGAGCTGGTAGAAAGACCAAGGAGCCTATTTTCATAAGGTTTTGGCCCCATTAGCTGGCCATTCACTTAGTAGGATAAAAATGATCTTGTAGGAAGACGTGTGGGATTCCTAGAATAGATCATCTTTCCCCAAGCTAGGCAAGCTCAGAAGAGTAATAAAGAACACTAGATTGTTCGGATGAGAGCTACAAAAGCCTGTGCACTACAGAATAAATGCAGAGGCTCCATTCTCACACAGGCTGATGAATTCAGGCGATTTCCTGGCCCGTCCCAGGAGTGAGGAGTCCAGTTCACAAAAGCGTGCTGTCTGTCCCTGCAGCAGACGGCTAGAGTGGGCGGGGTGGCTGGAACCACAACTCAGAAGTCTGCTGATCAAACAGCATCTGTTAGACAGCTCTGAATTAGGACCTTCCCTTTGAAGAGAAGACAGCCAGCAGTATCCAGAGAGAGGTGTGTGCCTTGTCCCCCTCCCCTAATTTACACACAAGAAAACTCCATCTCCTAGGAAGGAACACGAGGTCTGACACATCTCTCCAAGACCATAAGTAACTAAAAAGTTAGCAGGCTATATCCCTGGAGGTTATTTCCACATTGATGATTGCCTCCGTTAGTGAAATCACAGATCCACATGATCTTGAACATGGTTCAACATTACATTGCTTAGTTTTGCTAAAATCTTTTTCTCATATGAGATGGCTTCTGGGAAGGGGGAAGAAGGAAACCGTGGGAAATGTGGATGATATAAAAATAAATTATATTTAAAATATTCATAAAATAACATACTGAAATAATTTACCATTAAAAATACTTATACACTCTTCCTTCCCCCCAAATCCCCAATGAATTAAAAGTTAGAAAAACTGGGTTTTAGTTCCACCACTAACAAGTCAGTGGCCTGGGCTTGTTTTCTCATCAGTAAATAAAGAGTTGGACTGTGATCAAACAGGAGGGAGTAGTAGAGGTGGAAGCAGAATTCCTCCTCTAAGGTCTCTGTGATCTGGTGACACCGGCCGCCTGCTGTTTCTCAAACAAAACACTTTCTCTCTGGGTTCTCTCTGAAAAGTTCTCCCCTCTCATCTCTGCCTCTTGGCTTCCCTGATTTCCTTCAAGTCCCAGGTAAAATCCTGTCTTCTATAAGAGGATCCCCCTTAATGTGGTATCTTTCTTTTATTGATTATCTCCAGTTTATCATATAGGGACAATTGAGAGTCCTATCCTATTCTATATGACATGACACAATTATATCACATATAACTCAATTATCCCCATCCTAATTGCTGCAAGAGAAATAGAAGATAAACAAAAATATAAACTGTTAAGCATATGATGTTATACCCTCTATTGAAATATGTGATATGCAATTGTTTGCTATTTGTCTTCCCCATCATATAATGAGCTCCTTGAGAGGACATAGAGGAGGAAGTCTATATTCAAGTTCATAATTGGTATGAATCAGTATCATAAGTAAATCAACTAGTCCAACCCTCTCATTTATAAATGAGTAAACTGAGGTCCAGAAAGGTTAGGTGGCCTTAGGCAGATTTGCCCAAGATTGCAAAAGAAATAAATAGCAGAATCAAGATTCAAATTCATCATTCTTTACAAAGCTGACTATATTCAATAGTAGTAATAATAGCTAACACACTTTATAAATATTATCCCATTATTTGATTTCAATATTATTTAGATCAGAAAATATGGAAATAATCCCAAGGAACATCCTACCTTGCTGTCACCCTCTTCTCCCTTCTCCAAGCTAGACACAAAGGAAGAAACACTTAAAAAATGTTTTTCTTTTGCTTTTTTTTTGGGGGGGAAGAAACTCTCAATAGTAATTAAATCAAGACATAGAAAACAATTAGCAGCCCCTTCCTCGAGCTCAGAATGATGTGTCACAGCTACCTGGCTGCTCCTTCAGTGCCTGTCAGCTGGCAAAGGAAAGTCCATTGATCTTTGCCTTCCCCATGTCCAGCCGCACCCCTCCCCCCTCCATTTTTCTTTTCCCTCTCTCCAATCTTCCTCCTTTGCCTGTGCTTTGACTCTTGAAGACACAGAAGAGAAGGCTAAGTTGTGATGGGGGAAGGAGAAAAACCAACTGCCTTTTCTCTTTTCTCCCACTGGGTGAAAGTCGTTAATTGTTCAAAGCACGAGTTAGGTGAATTCCTGAACGGACATAAGCAGTTGCTATGACAGTATGTTTCCTGAACTGAAATATGCTGTTCTAAACCCAAGAACTTAAGGAAAGAAGAAGGGAAGAATAAGTCAGGAGAGAGAGGCAGGCCTCGAGCTGCTCTGACAAAGAAGAATGTAGCTGAGGACCCGGAGCTCAGCTTCAGGGCTAGCTCCCTGCTAGGTTCACAGGCCAGAAGCCAAGTGACCCTGAGCCCTTAGAATCAGCCATCCAGGTCTCTAGGAAAGTAGGTTTTTGCTAAATTAAATAATCTAGAAGCAGGCAGGCTTTGACCTTCACTCATTGTAGGAATCTCCCAAGACAATCTTTCAAGTAGTTCCTAATAACAACTGCCAATATTTTATCCCTTTTACCCTTAAACACACACCAAGTTACATGAAAAACTTACTGTTACCCCAAAGTCTCGTAAATGTAATTCATACATCCTTCCACCGCCTGTCACCTCCACTTAGTAAAGCCCAGCCCAAAGCCGTGGGCAGGAGAGCGGCATTTACTCCGAGCCCCCATTCCCTGTTACACCCGCCCCCTGAGGTCACTCTGCGGCTGCTGGTGTGTATTATTGTCCTCCGCGCTCCGAGACCACGACAGGGAGGCGATGTCACGACAGGCCACTGAGCTGTGACTCAGGGAGGGCTGTGTGAGGTCACCTGCCTTTGTTCTCCTGAGCCAAATTCACCTGTGCAAGCTATAGATCAGGAGGACTGGAAATGGCTGTGGTGGAAGCCTGTGGCCGTCATTGTGAAGAGGGCCCCAAAGGCCCGGTGGGACCAACAGACCTTGGAGCTAGAACTCCATCATTGAAGACTCGGGTGACCGAATTGCAGACTCGCCAAATGACACTTGGGCAAAGGGAAACTAAGCTGGCTCCATGTTCTCCTCCAGGGCCCAGAATTCCCTCTGTGTTTACGGAAACCATGATTCATAATGCACTTTTCTGGCATTGATACGGAACATGCAGGAAACCTTCTCTTCAGAGGCTCTATCTCTGCCAGCCAGCATGCAGCCAGTAGCTCTGGGGCCAGGAATTCAAAAATGGGTGTGCTTAACCCCTGGCGCTGTCAGGGAGGAGGGGCCTCTTACCTAGTGAGACAAACACCCGCAGCTTAAGGGATTTGTTCCTTTTGGAAAGGTGGGAGTGTTAGCCTTCCCTAATTAATCAACTGTAGTGGCTTCCTATCGAGTGGACGAAATATAAATTATTCTGCTTAGCTTTTAATGCTTTCACACATGACCCTAACTTATCATTCAACGTCAATCGACACTACTCTCCGTTTCACATCTTTTAATCTAGCTCAGCTGACCTTCCCTCTGTTTCTCACCATACACAAGTCCTCTCTCGGTATGGTTCTGCAAGTTCCCTCCTCACCTGTGCCTCAAAGCCCCTCTTCTCTTCATTCCCTTAGATGTAGCTCAAGCACCATCTTCTGCATGAAGCCTTTCCTGATCCCCTCAACTGCTGCATTCTCCCTCAAATCATCTTGTATTTAATGACTTTGTTTTTCTATAAATTTCTATAAATGTTAATATATGTACTTGATGTCTCCTCTATTAGAAAATGGTTTATTATAAGAAGGGATTGCTTTTCCTCCTTCCTGTCTTCTTCCCCTCCTTCCTTCCTTCCTTCCTTCCTTCCTTCCTTCCTCTTCCTTCCTTCCTTCCTTCCTTCCTTCCTTCCTTCCTTCCTTCCTTCCTCCTTCCTTCCTTCCTTCCTTCCTTCTTCCTTCCTCCTTCCTTCCTTCCTTCTTCCTTCTTCCTTCCTTCCTTCTTTTTTTTTTCTTTTTCCTTTTTTAATATTTGTAGCTTCTACACCTGGCAGTATAGTGTGCAGCTCTCCTGGGCACAAAGCTATGCAAATGTTAATGACCATTATCATCATCATTAAAACAAACAAGGAAGATTAGATCAGGAGAGGCATAGATAGAGCAGGGGCAGGGCCAAGCTGGTATCATGATAAAGGCACACTGACCCAAGCCTATTATATATGCCGAAGGAAGCCTCAGATACAGGTCTGATGGTGGGAGAAGTGCCAGGGCAGGGAGGGCAGAGGTGAGAAGGATGTGGAGGGCATAACACTCTCCTCTACCCTCAGGGGCCTTTACTCTTTTTCCAGGGCCCTGGGTTTCCCAGCAAATAGCCAGAAATTTTTTAGACCCTAGCTGCAGAATCTGGCTAGTTGGCTGCTCTCAAGTCAACAAGCATCTTATTAAGCACCTTTATGTGACAGGCACCGTGGTAAGCCATGGGGATACAGAGAAAGTAAAAAAAAAATTTCTGTCCTCAAGAAGCTCATAATCTAATAGCAGAAAACAACATGTAAACATCTATATACAAACAAGAGTATACTGAAGATAGTCCCAGAAAGAAGTCACCAGCACTAAGGAGGATAGAAAAGGCTTCCGAGAGAAGATAGGATTTTAGCTGAGATGAAGAAAGCGAGGGAAGCCAGAAGCAGAGATAAGGAGAGAGGGAATTCTAACCATGAGGAGCAGCTAGTGAAAATGCTTCATTGGGAGACAGAGTGTCAGCAAGGAGACCCAAGTCACTGAATCACATGGAGGGGGAATAAGGTATAAAATAGAGATAATAAAAGTCAACATTCATAGCACTTTTAAAAAACACTATTTTTATCTTATCCTCTCCACAGGTGATGCTCTCATCCCCATTTTACAGTTGAGAAAACTGAGACAAATAGGAGCTTAGGTAATTGATGAAGAAAGCGAGGGAAGCCAGAAGCAGAGATAAGGAGAGAGGGAATTCTAACCATGAGGAGCAGCTAGTGAAAATGCTTCATTGGGAGACAGAGTGTCAGCAAGGAGACCCAAGTCACTGAATCACATGGAGGGGGAATAAGGTATAAAATAGAGATAATAAAAGTCAACATTCATAGCACTTTTAAAAAACACTATTTTTATCTTATCCTCTCCACAGGTGATGCTCTCATCCCCATTTTACAGTTGAGAAAACTGAGACAAATAGGAGCTTAGGTAATTTACTTGGGGTCACACAGCTAATAAGTATCTGAAACTGGTTTTGAACCCAGGTTTTCCTGACTGGATTGACAACACACTAGTAAGACAAGAAATCTGTCCTACTAGACCTAAAGCAGAGTAATTAAGAACACTTAGTCCCATCATCATGACCATTCACTCACTTTCCATAGCCTGCTTTGTACCCTGCCCTGTAATAGCAGAGGAGCCCCCAGGGGCTCTACAGAAGATGTGGAGGCCAAGGTTAGCATTCCTGGAGAAATACACTCTGGGAGTCAGTTGGGAGAAGTCTGTCTGGGGCAAGCATCTGCCAAGAGCATCATGGTACTTTGGATTCTGTTGCCAGCTATGGGGATGTACTGCACGGATAGTACCCATAATTTGATTTTCTAGAAAATGCTTCAAAGCAGAGCATTTTTTCTCCACACTTCAGAGAAGGAAGCCAAGATTCAGAGAGGTTAAATTACTTTCCTATGATCACAAAGCTAGAAAATGTTCATCTCTCAAAATCTTTTATACCTCATTCACTGGTGCTGCTTATGGTCACTGGCGTGCATTTGCAAGACGGCTGACCAAAATTAGGGAGCAGAACAAAATTCTGATTTTACAAACTTAAGTATATATAAGTATAATCAATTTCATAAGAACTATGATGGTGCAATACGATACTGGTGTTATTCACTAAACTAACTGGGCAGTAATTCACTGGTCGGTATTTCTAAATTTGAAGGGAACCAAAGCAATTATTAACACTAATTCAATCACCCAACAAGCCTTTATTAGGGTTTCCTATGTGTCAGACACTGTGTTAGGTGATGAAGATACAAAGAAAAAGCCAAGAAAGTCTCCCTCCAAAGAGTTTATATTCTAAGAAGGGAAATAACATATGTATAAATAGGTACACAAGGTTCAGGGCAGGAAGTAACTTTAGGGGAGAAGGCTCTAGCAGTTGAGGGATAGGCAGGAAGTGGTGATTGAGTTGGGTCTAGAAAGAAGTAGCTGGGGATTAGCATTTAGTAGTAATTAAATCTGTTTCTTAGCTTCCCTGGCTTCCTTCAAGTCCCTACTAAAAATCTCAGCTCCTAAAGAAAGTCTTTCCCAATCCCTCTTAATGCTAGTGCCTTCCCTCCGCTGATAATCTTGAATGTAACTTATTTGTACCAGTTGTTAATATATTGCCTCCCATATTATTGTAAGCTCCTCGAAGGCAGGGACTAATTTTTTGGGTTTTTTGTTTTGTTTTGTTTTGTTTTTTGCATCTTCAGCACCAAGCAAAATGCCTGATACACAGGAGGCACTTAACACAATTTTTATTGACTGACAAATTAAGTGGAAAAAAGCTTCACTTTTATTTTCTTTCTCTTTCCCCTTAATCAACCCCTCTTTAGAGTTAAATGGCTTATCTGCTTGCCCAGCTGAGACAGAGAATTCCATCTGACAGCCAGATGACAGATTCTGACATTTTCTCAGCCTCCCTCCCTCCTCTTCCCCTGTTTCCTTCCTCCCTCCTTCTCCGCCCTCCCCCTTCTGGTGTCCCTGGTCTAGCTGCAGATCTCAGAAGATTGCAGCCCAGTAACAGGAGGCCACGGGATCCCCACCTGAGGGCAGGTTTTCTGGCCTTCGGAGGAGAAGTTATATTCTGGTAGTGTGACACCTGCTCGGCCTTCCCACACACGGTGCTCCACCACCCCTGGCACTCACATAGCTTTTCTCAGCAGAGAACGTCCCCCACAGAGATTTCAACAGGGCTTGTGGTCGCGTTGGAGAAGCAGCAGAAATGGCCCAGCTTGTGCCCCGTCATCACATCCCTGCCCAGGCTTCTCTGTGCTAACCGTGCCGTGTGAAATCCCTGATTTTCCACTAATTACAGCAATGGGGTGAATGCTAAGTAGGTTTGTCCTTAGCAGGTAGGAAGTCTGCAGTGCTGAGAGAGGGGGATGGGAAGAGCTGGTTAGCATCTGGGTTGGAAGATTTTTTGTAAGTGTTCCCTGTAATTATGTCTATTAATAAACACCAAGAAAACTTGCAGCAAGCACGTGCCTCAGCCTAGCGCCGCTCCGTCCCCGCCGGACCCACTGACACCAGACGACCTTGCTCCAGCCCGGAGCCCCACCCCCTCACTGCCCTTGCCTCAGGACTGCTATTTCAGTCTCTTAATATCACAAAATTTCCACCCCACCTCTCCCTCCCTCCCTCAGGGAGATTCTGTCTGTCAGCTAGAGCTTTGTTGGGCCAGGGCAATGGCAAACAGTGCAGAAGTTTCTCCTCTTCCTTGTGTGGGTGGCAGGGGCTCCGGAGGGTGCTGTGAGACTGAGCTCCATTAATTAGGGAGTGGGAGTTAGTTTTATCAAGAGCAGGGAGCTCGGGAACCTTCTTCAGGCTGCAATTTCCATTCACACGTAGCAAGAACCAGCTAACCCGGAGAAGAAGGCAGGATGAAAAGCTTCAATTTCAGGACGCAGCCATGAGATGGGAAGGGGCTAAGAGCACTGGGGCTTGTAGCAAAGGCGAATCCCTGACCATTCAGCCTCAGGGGACCCCCAGAAGTCTTTGAGCCAAAGTATGGGAGCAGCTACATCCCTGACAAAGGATCTTCTCTGATTCCGAGGGTCACCCCCGTGTCCCCCACAGACAGAAAAACACCAGCCTAGGGCGAATGGTGCTCCAGAGGTTTCAGCGGGATGCCTTCCTGAGTGAATGCTGTGGATTGCTGTGGGGAGCAGATCTTTATTGGGATTTAATTAGTAACTGTATCCTTTTTAATCTTATCACAAGTAAAGCTGTTTTTGTTGTATTTTATGATCCACAATTGCCTTACTACTTTCTAATAACAAACCTGAATCACCGGATTGGCTGGAGGGGGGCCTGATCCTGGGCACTGAGAATGGCTATTTAACCTCCCAATGCCCCAAGACTCACCAAGAGGATCAAGGATAGGCAAGCTGCTGATCTACTTTGGTATAGAAAGTTCCCTTAACCCAAGAAATCATAGGTCTGGGACAAACAAACAAACCTTCGCTATTCTGCAGCTCACATCTTTACTCCTGTCCACAAGGACTTCATGTCATAATTAAGTTCCATGGCTAAGATTCAAGAAATAGTCCACCTATATCATGATCCATTCTGGGTCAATCTGTGCTACTTTTTAATGATCACGCCTCCCTTCAAATGTTCAGAAACTATCCTTTTAGCAATATCTGCCAGAATTTGTATCAGGAATGGGAGGCCTAGAAGTTGAAGAATCCAGTGTGTCTCTACATGACTCTGTCTCTGAGTGCCTCTGTCTCCCTCCTCTCCTCCCTACCCCATTCCCTGCTTTGGTCCTGCCCTTCACACCTCTAAATCTTCCTCGGGCCAGATCCGAGAGCAAGGGTTCCTTCCTGTCCCTCTCTCCCTCTCATGCTATTCCCTCGTGGCTTCCCCCGTCAGGAAGGATGAGGTGCTTCCATTGACTGAGGACTTGAAAAGTCACTCTCCTAGAATGTTAGCGTCGGAGATAGCCCCTTAGTTCCACCTTCTCAGTTCAGGTGAGGAAATCAGTGCCTAGAAATCAATTTAACTTCTCATATGTGAAGATCACAAAGATGGCAAAGTCACAAGAATCCAAATCCAGAGATTATCCACCCAGGAAGGGCAGCCGCCTACAGACCAGATGAAATGACATTTAGATCACAAATGAATTATGTCCAATATTTTTAATCTATACTATTCTCTGGAGAGAACTTCATCCTCTTTTTCCTCATCCTCTCTGTGTCTATCTCTTTTTATCTCTTTCTTTCTCTCTCTCTCTGCCTCTGTCTCTATCTGTCTGTCTGTCTGTCTCTCTCTCTCTCACACACACACACACACACACACACTCTCTCTCTCTCTCTCTCTCTCTCTCTCTCACACACACACACACACACACACACACACACACACACACACACACACACACACACACACCGAACTTAGGAGAAATGTAAAGGTTGGGGGAAAGCAGCACTTACAATGATCATTTGACAGACGTGTCCCCGGCAGAGTTCTGAGTATGAAGAATAATGCATGTACACCACCCAGCTGCCTACAAAGATGCCCAGCCATGCCAGGAAGAGGTATTTCACCTTGATTCCAGGTAGACGATTCTGTAAAAAGAAAATAAATGGTATTTTTAATAGATAAACCTATAGTCAATTCTTTATTATATAGTTGTGGATTGTTTATATCTTATGTAGAATCAGGACCAAGTTCCTCTCCCCCACAAACTTCCTGAACTACTATTCCTGCTCAAAAGGAGAATATCTGTAATGTACTGGACTTTTCCTATTAGAGACATTTTTGGTTGAGGGGGGAGGAAAATTGGCTTGCTCCTGATGGAAATGAAAAAGAAGGCCCTTCAGGATTAGCTTGTCATCTGGAATCAGCTTCAGGTCCTTCCTGCTGAAGTAACTAGGGCAAAGTGAGCTTCCCAGCAGCCTTTTCTCTGTGTAAAGGTAGTGGATATCCACTTACTAGACTCTCTCCTCCCATCCCAATACAAGAGGCCTGAGGGAATTATATCATGACCCAACTGGAAGCTAATTCCAGTTTCCTAATGCAAATCACTGCATGTCACTGTGGGTCAGCCTTATTGCAGAAACTGTGTCCTAGACTGATGACTGCCCAAGGGGGAATCTAATTACACAGAAAGCTTGTCAAAAAGAAAAGCCTCAGACTTTCTTGGATTGAAAGACTTCAAAGTCCCAAGAAAAACCACCTCCGTTCCTCAGCAGCATCTGGCCAAAGTATCATGTTCTGATGACGCCCGAGACCCGGGCTTCCCCTCAGAGGCCCAGGGAACATCAGCTCCTTGACCTACCACCAGCCTACCTGATCTCCTGATAAATAGCCCTGCCAGCTCCAGGGCTGATCTCTAAATCCTAAGTGCACCTAAATGACCAGAGCAGATGGAGGAAATAAAGCAAGATGATGTCACCCGAACCACCACTGCAAGTCCCCCCAAATCACATTTTGGGAAGGGTAGTATGACAATGCCCAACATGGGGGGTCTGAAATGGGCTTCTGGTTTCACTTCCCCTCCCTGAACCCTGCAGGCAAGACAATTTCCTCTCTTTCTAGTACTCTTCAAAAGCAGAATAAAATAGTTGGGGAGAAAGTGATCGAAGATCTGACTTTAAGCTCTTTGTGACCTTGAACAAGTCCCATGACCTGTCTGGTGGGGAAGTTGGAGCACTGCCTTCTCCTCCCCTCCTTTTTGGGGTACTGAGTCCTCCCTGCCAGAGGTGGAAATTCAGCGTCTGTGGGGAGGGGGATACTGTGGAAACAGGATGTGTGTGCAGGGAGTTCTGCAGGAAAGGTGCGAGGTAAATCCCTAACTGTATTATTTTCAGTTTCACGGAGGATGTTAGTAGTCAAACCTGCCCAGCCCCTCAGCACAAAGATGTGTGTAGATAGCAGAGACGTGAATGCACCCAATAAGCAATAACAAAATGGCCTGTGCTGAGCAGCCTTGTTTCAAGATTATCAGAATGCCACTAGAACTCAAGGCCCAGTGCTCATCATTGTCCACCATCCCACCCCTCCACAAACACCAATTCTTATTTCCCCATTATTTTGTTCTCTAAAAACAGGAAAGCAAGAAATACAGAATTGCAATCCAGCTTCCAACTGGCTAAAAATAAGGAGCTAATGGGATATAGCAGGAAATCAAATGCCCACAGTTGCTTCCCTCCCTTCCCTTCCTTCCTTCCTTTCTCCCTCCCTTCCTTCCTTCCTTTCTTCCTTCCTTCCTTCCTTCCTTCCTTCCTTCCTTCCTTCCTTCCTTCCTTCCTTCCTTCCTTCCTTCCTTCTTCCCTTCCTTCCTTCCTTCTTTCCTTCCTTCCTTCCTTCCTTTCTTTCTTTCTGGCAAGACAATTGGAGTAAAGTAACTTGCCCGGGGTCACACAGCTAGTAAGTGTTAAGTGTCTGAAGTCTAGCTGACCCAGTTTCATAGTTTCTAAGAACCTTGAGTGTTACTTATATTTATACTTTCTATACAATGGCATGCTAGCAAATCATTAACAATTGGCTCTGGCCTTCTACACCTAGGGAGAAAACTGTGGAAACTAAGTGTGGACCACAACATAGCATCTTCACTCTTTCTGATCTTGTTTGCTTACATTTTTGTTTTCTTAGGTTTTTTTTTTTCTTTTTAGATCAAATTTTTCTTGTGCAGCAAGATAACTGTATGGATATGTGTATATATATATATGTATATATATATATATATATATATATATATATTGGATTTAACATATATTTTAACATGTATTAAGAATATCTGCCATCTAGGAGAGGGAGAAGGGGGGGAGGGGAAAATTTGGATCAGAAGATTTTGCAAGGGTCAGTGTTGAAAAATTATTCATACATATATTTTGTAAATAAAAAGCTATTTTAAAAAAACTGACTCTAGGAGAGGAGGGGATTGCACACCTGACACACTTTTAAATTTAATCTATATTATTAAATTTTTTTCTATCTTTCTTAAACCTAAGCAATCAACAAACCAATAAATCAAGCCCTAATTTGTTGTACTTGTCTATTTCCACAGTGTAAAGGCTTGCCCTGAAAATTTAATAATCAGCTTTCAAAAGCCTCTTCAAGCTGCAAGCTCAGTGCATTGTGGCTGCTTCTATCCTTTCTCACTAAGGAAGGGATGGGATTTTTGTCAAGGATCAAGGCCCTTTGACTAAATGAGACTAAAAGAGAAATAGCTATGAGAAATATAAGCAAAAGTTTCCCCCAAGTAGCTATTTCCTCTTTGAGTAGCTTCCTACAGAAGAACATACACATTTTATTCAGTATGAATCTTAGCACAGCTATTTGCATATTGTCTGCCTCATTATAATATAAACTCCTTGAAAACCGACCCTGCTTTTGCCTTTATTTGCACCTTCAGTATTTAGCAAAGTTCCCTAGCAGATAAGAGGTACTTAATAAATCCTCAGTGACTTGATTTTTCTCAAATTCTCAGACATTTTAGATGAAAGGAGGAAAGAGCCCTTGACTGGGATGAGAAGTCCTGGCTCTACCACTATCCTCCCATAGGATCTCAGAGAAATCATTTGTAATTCTTTGATCCTCAGTTTCCCTGATTATAAAATCAAGGGGTTGGATTCATTTAATTCTATCACTCATTGTTGGTTAGTGCCCCTTTGAACAAAATTCTTTTCCCATGAAATCAAATGAATCTTGGTAAATATCTGGAGGAAGGGTCTTAATAAGGATTTTACATGAAGGAGAAAGGGTTCCTTTTATTTCTGCTGCTTTCAGCAGCTCTTCCTAATATCAGAATCCAGGAGATATGAGCCGCTATTCAAGTTGCATCTTGACAAACTGACTAATATCCTGGGTTAAAGAGAACCTGCATCTTTTTAGATAAACACAATGGGAAGGAGGTGACTGAGATCAAAACATCTAAGCTTTTAGGAGAGTAAGACAGTTCTCATCTTTATGCTCCATTCTCTTTAAAACCAGAACGGTATTATGCATTCACAGACACTAAGAGAATGCCTATTAAACAAATGAAGGAAAATCAGGAGGTTTAAGGAAACTGACCCTGGAGAGAGCAGCTGAGCTATTTTCTCCATGGTTATTGTGAACAATGCCAGAGAAGAACATGATATGAGGCAAGGAATGGGAAGGGGTGGCTAATGATCCAAAGGAGTGAAAAGCTAACCATTTTATTAGAAAGCTGGCTTTCTTCCAAGGAAGGTGGCAAGAACTCCAGTACTGCTGAGATTCAACACTGGGGCCAGGAGGAAAAACCCATCCTGGGTCGTCAGACTCACATAGTCTGCACCCCTCCTCTGGGGTGGGCCCCAGAGAGGCCCTCGAATTCAGGCCCCGGTAGTGGGCAGAGCCCCAAAGGAAATAGGGAGGATTTAGTATGCCTTCTTCAAAGGCTCTTCGGGGTGTTTCGGAGGGTTCCTTCTGGTACCTCTGGCCTCTGTTGTGGAGTGACTTAGCACTAGGTGAATGTTCAGTTTGCAGTCACCATAAAGGAGCATTTGTAACGGAGAAAAGGGTTGGGGGTGGGGGAGTGAGGCTGTTTTCTCATACCATCAAACTGCATTTCCTGGCAGCTGGTCTCTTCTCTATCTCTCACCACAGCCCTACTCCACCTGTCATACAGACCTGTCTGTCTTCTCAGCTCTGAAATGCTAAGGCAGGACTCAGCATGGGAAAGGGTGGAGGGGCTGCCCAGTCTGGTGCTCGTGTATTTTCCTTATCTGCTTGTTTTTCCTGGTGGACAAGTAGCTCTTGCTGACTTTCTTGTATCCCCAAGGCCTCTTCCTGACAGCTCGCCCTCAGTCTTTCCTTATGGAGGCAAAGACTGAGTTAATTAGGCTTAGCTTAGGATAATAATTGCCTGCCAAGCCTTTCCTCCTCCCCCAGCCCTACTATCACCAAGAGGACACAAGCCTGGGAACATCCTCCCTCTGCCTCACATAGGAGGCCAAGGAAGCCAGTGTCCAAAGTGGCAGAAAATTACAAGATTTTTAACTCCTTCAAGGTCCATATTTGAGCGCTAGCCTGAGACGATGCAGATTCATATCCAGTGTCCTGGGTACCGACTGGGTCTTCAGAAAAAAGCAACAAGAATTCTGCTCTCCCTGCAGCCTCGAGGTGGAAATACCAAAAGAAAATAAAGCACATCGACCCTCATGCCAAGAGAGCTCCTCTCCAAACCATTCAGGCCGCACAATTGGCAATTCAGAGGCTGGGAGAAATGAAAGGAATCAGAAATGGGCAATTTAAATTGCCTCCCTGGCTCTGGGGCCAGCAGGCTGCTAGCCTTCCCGGCTGCCTAAATAAGTGTGCTGGTGCTTACTCAGGCCTGACCAGGCCTTTGAATGCCCATCAGCACTAATGCCTTCCGCACCCTTTGTGACCTATCCGAGGTTCATCCGCTCTTGAAACCTGGAGCTGGGTCTTGGCTGCTGGGCTAAGTGTGTGAGAAGTGTTACCTGTATTTTAACTCTTTTTCTTGTTATTCCCTTCTTCTATGTGCTCTTCAGGCCAGCAACTATAATGGTCTGCTGGTTGTTCTTTACACATACCGGCTCATCTCTCCACTCAAGGCCTTTCCATTCATTGCCCGGGCTCTGGCCTGGTTCTCTATTCTCACAGAAGCCCTGGCTTTTTTCAAAACTAATATCACCCTCTGTGTCCTCCCAGCTGCCTTCCCACTAAAGTGACCTTCCACGGGCTCTCTATGTACCGTATGCTGTTGCTATTTAGTCATCTGAGTTGTCTCTGACTTTGGGGTCCCCATTTGGGGTTTTCTGGACAAAAAAAAAACAGAATGATCTGTCACTCTTTCTCCCGCTCATTTTACAGATGAGGAAACAGGTAAACAGGTGAAGTGACTTGCCCAAATTTTGACTTTCAGGCTGGGTGTTCTATCCATTGTGCTGTCTGGCTGACCATGGACCTTTGATAGACCCAGTTCTATAAACAACTGGGTCTATAAAGAAAGTTCTATAAAGAAGACAAGTTGCCTTCTCCATTAGAATATGAGTTCCTTGAGAACAGGGGCTGTTTTTTCTACTTTGGCTTCATCTCCCCAGAGCTCAGCATAGTGACTAACATATAGTGTGCTTAATAAGTGCTTGTTGATTTATGAACCCAGCATAGATGTATACATCATTTTTTCAATAGAAAGCCTTCAAAGATATAGAGGTACAGAAGAGGCATTCATTTTGCATAGGACCAACATGAAATCTTGTTTTGCTCACTTGTATATTTGTTACAAATCTTTGATTTTCTTCTTCTTTCGATTAAGGGGTGCTAAGAGAGATGGGAAAGTTATAGATAGGGTCCCATCCTCCAAAGAAAAAGTAGAAAAAAACAGAAGGAAAGCCAGAAAGAATCACTAACAAAGCAGGACAGCTTTGGAAGTTACATATTGAATTTATTATATACTTAAAAAAAAGGCAAGCTCTAAATAATGGAGATTCATAGTTCCATGTATAAGCCCTTCCTTCTACTTCTATACTACAGTGTATATGAGAATGCACATTTTATTTCATGTTAGCTGTTTAGAATAAAATAAATATAAACATTTTTAACAAACCTTCAACTAGGATATGGGGGTCTGGAGTACGAAAGAGGGCCCCTGGATCCCACTATGCCTTTGCCCTCTAACAGGAAAAGCAGAGGGAATGTGTATTGGGGAAGCCCTGCCCATTATTGGTCAGAATCATTCCAGCAGCGGGTCCTTACTCCCCCCCATGGCCCTGTTCTTAAAGGGTTAAGAACTTCAGCCAGTCAGAAAACCAGATTGATTTTTTTTAAAAAAACAACATTATTTATTTATTTTTAATATTCTTTTTTGAAAAATGAATTCCAAATTCTCCCTTCAAGCTTTTCCCCATCTATTGAGAAGGGAAGCAATATCATACATGTGAAATTGTTCAAAATATATTAAATTGATCTTTATCATTGCAACTGACCTCTAGACAATCTCCCTCCCCCAATTCTGCCTACTTGGGCTGATTTCTGGTTATTTAATTATCACAAGGATTCGAAGAATAAAAAATCAGACAGCCTTAACCCTTTTTTTGTGGGAAAGCACCAAGTATCAGAGGATCCCCTTGTGTGTTCTGCCTGTTTAAAGCACGGGTCCCTGCAACACACAAGTCTCTCTTTTTTGTCAAACTTGGATAAGCGGGAGACACCCCCTCACTGTCTGTGCTTTATTTTTTCAGATCATTTCCTTCCTCCTCTTCTTTACCAATCAACACAGCCTTGGCCTGACTCGGGACACAGGTGCCCAGAAGAGAGCACTCTTTTTTCTGCCCCTCCCCCTGGCCCCAGAGATCTGCCCTTCAGTGGCAGCGAAGCGGAGGGGAAGGAGGAGTTAACGCTCCCCGCCGTGCCCCGCACTTCCCAGCGCTGAGACTCCGCGCTCTGCCTGGATGTAACGCCGGTCCCCTTTCCGAAAACAAGCCACAAGGGCGGGCGGGAGAGCAGGTGGGAGAGGCAGGGAGCATCTCTGCAAACCCGACGGGCTCGGGGCTGCCGGCGCGTGGTCGCGCCCTTGCTCGGCCCGGGGAAGGCGTGAGCCCGGGCAGAGGGCGGCATTTCCGTCCCGGCCTGGGATGACTCCCCGTCTGTATCCAGAGCCTGGCTGAGACAGTGGCGGACCCCGGCCGGGCGACGGCTCGCGCTGCTCACCACTCGGCCTGGGGGGATCCCGCTGGGGTGGGGCCGGGCACACCGCTGAGGCTCGGAGGAGGGCAGGGGCGAAGGTTTAGCCCCGGACGGGGAGAGGGCAGAGGGAGTGCGGAACGTGCCCTCCTCGTTTCCCCTTCCCGGAGGGATAAGGACAAACAACTTTGGCCGCCCCCGTCCCCGGCGGTTACCCTGGGGGAGGGGTGGCGACTTGGGAAGGCGGGGGACTAAGGATCCTACGGTGGAAGGATGACTTTCCCTTGGCACCGCATGCACGCCATCGAGTGCCCTAAGAGATGAAAGGAAGCCGTCCCACAGCCGTCCCCGTCTAGCCGGGGCGACCCCTCCCCTTCTGCCCAGACCCGAGCCCCGGCTCGGGAACGCGCCGGCCCCCCCCAAACTTCTGGCCGCCGGCGTGCGGGGTCCTGCCTGGCCTTACCTGCAAGCCCTTGGTCAGCGGGCAGAAGAGAACCAGGTGCACCAGGCGCCGCAGCCGCCTCATCCTGGCAGGGCGGGCGCGGTGCCCGAAGGCGGGGGCGGGGAAAGGCAGCAGGGGGCACGAGCCTCGGGGCTGCCCGCAGCGGGCCGGGCCGCTCCGCTCGGCCTCGGCCGTGGGAACGGGAGAGGGGCTCCGGCGCCTGCCCCTTCCTCCGCCGCACTGCTGTCTCTCCGGGACCCTCCTGCTCTGGGGAGCCCCGCTGGGGGCGAGCGCCTCAAGCCCGGCCGGAGCTGCGAGCCCCGAGTCGCGGGCGCCCCCGCTCCCTCTCCATCCCGGCTCCGGCCGGGGCCGCAGCGGGCAGGAGCACGAGCCGGCCGAGGCAGGGGCCGCGCGGCGTCCCAGCTCCCCGGCGGCTGCAGGGCTGCTCGCCGTCTCCGGCTCAGCCGCGCCGGCCCCCTCCCCGCCTCCGCATCCGAGCCGCTCCGCCTGCCCGTGGCCCCCGGACCGGGCGCTCGCCGCCGGCCCGGCCGCGAGAAGCGGGGAGGGAGGCTGAAGCAGCAGCGGATGCTGCGTCCGCGGCGCCGCTGCTGCAGGGGGATGGATGCTCCGACTCCCCGGAGCTCTCCAACAGCCGAGCCGGGCGCAGCGCTCCCGTTAAAGGGGAGGCGTTTGGCAGCCGGAACTTTTTGACTGCCGATCGAAAGGGGATGGTGAGGTTGGGAAGAGGGGAGCTGTCTGGAGGGAGGGGGCGGGGTAGGGCGGGTACCAGCCTATCTGCTTCCCACCCAGGCCTCGCCCCCCCAGAGCGCCCGGCTGCTGAGGCCTCCCCCCCAGGCCCCCAGGTTTTGATTTTTCTGGCTGACCTCTTGAAAGAGCAATCAGCCCAGACCTTTTCACAGGACACTCAGGACTTGCGGAAGGCGCGCGGGGTAGGTTTGAGAGTGGGCTTAAGGAAGTAGAGAAGTGGCAGACACTGGCACTGGTGCCCGCCCTTCCTCCCACACCCTCCCCCTCCCCCCGCCTCCCCTCCCCCATCTCAGCTAGGGGCTTTTCTCCATCCCGTCTCCTGAGAGCTTCCAGCACTGCCTGCTGCATGGTTCCTGCCGTGGAAGGGAGCACTAATGCCGTTAACGCGGACACAGGAGAGCTCTGGGGGCAGCTGCCCCAGGAGCTTTGCTGACAAGGGTCTCTCCGCCTGTGAGACAAGGACAAGCACTCATTTACCTGTGCGGGCCTTTGCTTTTGCAGAGCTTTCTCCCGGGCCCATTAGCTCCTCCTTCACCACGATCCCCAGAGTCAGATAGCCGGAGTATCATTAGCCCCATTTTGCAGATAGAAAAACCAAAGACTCCAACTTAACCAACTGCCCTTTTACTCAGTGGGACAGCAGGGCAGAGCCATATCGTACGGGTTCTGCCCGGATCAAGGACTCGGTGAGAAATACAGGGGAATCCCAGAGCAAATTAACAGTTTAGGGGCCAAGGGAGGAGATCAAAAAAGCCTCTCTGGAAAACCCCGCTCTGCTCCTCTTGGGGCCTTCCCTTTTTCCTATCTCAGTAAGTGACTAAGCAGGCCGCCCATCGATGGCAAACCACTGCACTCTTTTTGCCAAGAAAACCCTTAACCGGAGTCACGAAGAGTCAGGCAGGACTAACTAAACGGCCAAGCCACAGCACAGTTACAGGCACATTCCCGTTCCGCCTCTTCACACCTTAAGGGCTGGGATTCTGTCCCTGGGCTAACCTGGGAAAGAGAGGCGAGCACACAGGCCACGCACTGCTTCCTGCCTCCGGCCTCCTCCCCTCCCAGACCTGCCAGACTCAGTGGTTTTCAGTCTCTGCTTTCCAGAGGGTATCGCAGTCTCTTCCGGCTCCGGCTGACAATCCAGCAAGGGCTGCTGTCCTCAGGCTGGAATCCCATGATGTTGCTGGAGGTAACAGGCAGGCTTGCTCCAGCCTGGTCCATCTCTTTGCATTTAGCTTGTCTCCGAGAGAGAGTGATTATCAGTTATAGATAACATCCTCTCCCAACTCCCTTTGCCCAATTAAAAAAAAAAAATGGTTAGAAACATCTTAAAAATATGCACACACCGCACAGTCCATATTTCCTGAGGGTTGGAAGGTGAGGGATGTTGAAAGGATGAAAAAGGAGAGCTGGGAAGACAGAGGTAGCAGATAAAAGTTCAAATGAAGATGGGTTGCTTCCAGTCTTTGGGAAATCCCCCTGTAACAAGGAAGTGCTAAAGCCTCTCTTTTGCTTTTAAAAGACTTCTTATCTGCTCTGATTAATTCCAACCACCTAGTTTTCCCAAGGGTATGACCCAGTGCCATTGTAATGAGGTGCTGCAAAGCCTTTACATTAAGATTTCTATTTGGTTTTGGAGCAGTTTTTAATTTTTAAATTGTTTTTAAAAGCTTTTTATTTTCAAAACATCAGCTTTTGATTTTTTAGATCAAGGAGAGGTTCATGGAAATTCTGAGGGGAAGCATGAAATATTCACTTTTATAGTATTTTTTTCCAGGTGTAGAGCCAGTGGACTGGCCTGATTACACACCAGATTGATGATATTTTTCCATTCTCCATGGAAAGGACATACATGTTATGGGAAGTGGCTGGTACATAGTAGGTACTTAATAAATGCTTATTGATTCACTGAATGACAAAGCTTTGCTACTTAAGGCATTTGGGTAGTTCAGTGGATAGAATGCTGACCTAGAACAAAAAGACTCATCTTTCTGTAACACAGAATCTGGTCTCAGACACTTACTAGTTTTATGATTCTGGACAAGTCATTTAACCTTATTTGTCTCATTTTCCTCAATTGTAAAATAAACTGGAAAAGGAAATAGCAAACCACTCCATACATACATGCAAAATCCCAGATAGGGTCATGAAGAATAGAATATGACTGAACAATAGATCTGCTTCTTATCTGGGCCAATTATTCAAGCTCTCTAAGGTTTGGCTTTCTCTTTTGTAGAAGTAAAGGGGGAAGGAAGGAATAAGGCCTCTTCCAGCTCTGAATCCTATGGCCATTGTGAAAACATTTAAAACTTCCTTTTTTAGTTTCTTTAGAAATGTTAAGAAAGAATATTTTCCTCTAAAGCCTTTCTAAGAATGAAAGGTGATTGATAGATCCAAGATAGAAAAGGCTTTTCTTTATTAAGAGTATTAAGACTATTAAGAGTAACAGTCAAATTTAATTCTCTGGTGTTCACCTGAAAGCTTCCCTCCCCATCTGAAGTGATTAGTGCTAGAACCTATCCTTCTCTTTTGAGAAAGAATAGGAGAAAACAATTAATAGAGAAGGAAAGGAGAAGATCCCTTTGTTTAACTTCAGGAATGTGTTGCTGTTGCTCAGTTTCAGTTTTGCCCAGCTCTTTGTGACCTCTGTTTGGGGTTTTCTTGGCAAAGACATTGGAATGGTTTGCCATTTCCTTCTCCAGCTCATTTGACAGATGGGAAAACTGGAGCAAACAGGGTGAAGCCATTTGCCCAATGTCATATAACTACCAATCTGGGACCAGATTAAACTCAGAAAAGTGAATCTTCCTGACTCCATGCCTGGCACTCTCTATACTGTATCACCAGCTACAGCAGGAATGTAGGGGAGTAGACTGGATTACTCAATCCTGGAATGTTAACCCAGACTGAATTTTTAAATATCTGACCCTTGTTTAAGATTCCCATTATTCTTGAAATCTTCTTGGAGCAGAGCCATATATATACTGGTATGGAAGGACAATACAAGTTTGGACATTTCTTTTTCCAAACTAAAATTGGCTTGGATATCGATTCCAATGGAATTAAATTGTTCCTGACAGATTTGAATCTAAGTCACAGAGAACATTATTCGTATTTTTACTTTGACACTATCAATGGTAAACTACTGATGTGGAGCACTTAGGTAGAGACTGAGATTATTTTTCCAATCAGGGCATTGACAAGAAAGAAAAAGCAAGGTCTGGAAGGGTTTCTGGGTTTTCTGATGGCGGTAATATGCTTCCTTACTCTTTATAGGGGCCTTCTGTTTGGTTCAGGAAGTTGCTTATCTTGATCCTGGGTTCCTGGTGTAGTGGTTGTGCCCAATGAGTTAGTTGGCTGTACTGTGCAGATCAAACTGATAAGTTTCCCTCAAGTCCAGAGCCAAAACTTTTAAAATTCATGAGATGTGAAGCCCTTTGTCTTTTTTCCCAACTGAAATAACCCAACAATTTAATTGGTAGGAATGGTGAGAAAATATGGGGAGGGAGCAGGGAAGATAAGCACTTTTTCTGTGGGAAGTGCCAAAGGTTTCTGTTATTTGAATACTTGTCCCCCCCCACCTCAGCCTCACCCTTCCCCCTTAGATCAAAAGTTTTTTGAGAGTAGAGATTGCATTGTATCTCCCTATTGCCTTTCCCTCTGATAGGTGCTTGCTAATTATTCATTAAATTGAATTCTAAAGACTACATTTTTTTTTCCTTTTGTGATGGGAATTGAATTAGCCTCAAGTTAAATGTGATTTAAAACTAAAAACTAACCAAAATTTTCATTCCCTTTTTTCTCTACATCACTTCTAGACTTTACTTTCTTTCTCCAAAGACAGTCTTCCATCAGCTGTCTGCTCTCTGGTTTGCCACATAGGAGGAGGGAGAAAAAGAAGGAGGGAGGAAAAGGGGGTCACCAAGACAAGACACTCATTCTGTAACTAAGCAATGTTATTGAAAACCTGTGAATTGCTAAGATCATTATTTTCACACTTCTGATTTCTTGCTGGCTGGAGACCCTTCCACACCACAGTATATGTTGCCTGGCTGCATTTAGCATGTAATTAGCAAGGGGGACACCCCTCCCCGACTAGCCTGAAGCAAAAAGATCTTTTAATATGTCAGGGGTGGGCCTATCTCACCAATGGAGAAGCTGAGAAGACCCTAAAGAATTTTCTACAGTATTTCTAATGAACTCTTGTGCTTCTCAGGGAAAGAAATCCATACATACATTTGCATAGCTAACCCTGAACTTAGGCCTCTCCTCTGTAGGGCTCAAGCCCCTTTGCATTTAGTTCCTTTTAGTTGTGAACTCTAAGTAGGGATGGATGCTAATATGGTTCCATTTTCAGTTGGGGCCAGTAAGGTAGAGTAACTTCTTCTAAAAGACAAAAATAAACTCGAGTTTCTCTTCCTTCTTCATTGCATTGGAACCTACAGCAGGAATGGGACCTTTGATTTCATAATTATTAATACAGATATATAGATAGATAGAGATATATACATATAGATAGATATTCCTTCGCCAGGTAATGCTTTCTATCAATGCAGGTTGATAACATTCTCTGCAACTTTTACTCTGGGCCTAGTTGCCTAGAATATTTATAGGTTAAATGATTTGCTTTTACAACCAATATTTGTCAAAGACAGAATTTAAATCCTGGTTTTCCTGATTTAGAAACTGGTTCGCTGTCCCCTAAAACAACACTGTTTCTCTATCAAATAGTTCTCTGACCTTTTCTTCTCAGTCTTTGGTTTGTGATAGGAACTCATCCTCTCACATGATTCACTCCCCAGATAAACCCCACTGCATGATTACTGAGACAATAACCACCTTAGACAAGCTGGACCATTGGTTGTTCCAGAGCAGCAGATTATGAAAGGTGACGACAAGCAGAAGGCAGTCAGAAGGCATCTCTGCCTCCAGGATTTGATGTGATGCAGACTACCATGAGGGGAGTCAGAGACTGCTGGACCCAGGGTTTAAGAATCTAATTAGGAGGAGCAGACCTTCTCCAAAAGCAAAAAGCCAAGTAATTAAGTGATTAGTTTTGAATGCTAAAATGTCTAAAGAACAGTTATCACTGAAAGATTAATTAATCCAATCACAAGTGCTATAAAAATTTGGCAACAACAATTAGGGCCACACATCTGGGAGGCACCTCCCTGAAAAACTGGCCCTTTTCCTAAGCTTTGATATTCATATTCCAGGTTTCCCTTTGGGTTGCTTACTTTCTGGGTAACCTTTCTTGCTTTAACTTTTCATAGCACTTTTTTTCCTCTCCTCTCCTCTCCTGTCCTCTCTTTTTCTTTCCCTTCCTTTCCTTTCTTTTCTTTCTTTCCTTTTCTTTTGATTCTTCTCTCCTCTCCTCTCTTCTCCCTCCCCTTTCCTCCCTCCCTCTCTCTCCTGTCCTTCTTCCTTCCCTCCCTCTCCCTCTCCCTCCCTCTGTCCCTCTGTCTCTGTTCCCTCCTTCCTCCCCCTCTTTCTCTCTCTCAGAGGTGGAGGAGATCTTCTGGCTATCCTTTGAGCAGAACACCCTTCTTTTTTCCTCACCACACTAATCAATCTCTTTTCACAATAACACTAAGGCTAATTTCTAGAGATCTTGTGTCTTTCTTTCCTAACATTTAATTTATAATAGTAATCAATGGCAGCAATTGATGAGTCCATCTTAAAGATCAGACAGGACAGAAAGACAAGAACTCCCTAAATTTAATTCAATCCAATGACAATGTATTAGATGAGCAAGGAAGGTCCTTTGCCTAGTTGACTAGGACATAAGAGGAAAAACGGCCCCAGTTTTCAAGGAGTTTATATTCCATTGGAATTAGTCCAATAATGTGAAGCCAAGTCCAGTCAGTCTTCTGGATGTTTTCCGTGGTCCTCCCTTCCTTTTCTGAAGTGTTCCAGTGAAGGAAGAAGTTGTATTTTCCCAGCACTACGATAATGATCAGCCTAGTTAGTGAGTGAGTCAGTAAGCATTTAAGCACTTACTAAGTTAAAGGCACTGTGATAAACTCTAGGGATACAAACTAAAGTAAAAGACATTGCATACTCTCAAAGAGGTCACAATCTAGGGGGGAGACCACAAGCAAATAAACTTGTACAATCAAGTTAAATACAGAATAAACAGGAAATAATTTTCAGAGGGAAGGGACTTAGAATTAAAAAATGTTAGGAAAGCCTTCCTGTAGAAGATGGGATCTTAATTGTCACTTGAAGGAAGTCAGGAGATTGGGGGGAGGGGCATAGAATTCCAAGCTCGGGAGATAGCCAGAGAAAATGCTCTGATCCTAGAGATGGAGTGTCTTGTTCATAGAACAGGTAGAAGGCCATCGCCACTGGATCAGAGTAGATGATAAGGGAACAAGGTACAAGAAAACTGGAAACAGAAGGGAGAGCAGGGACTAGATTATGAAGGGCTTTGAACACCAAACAGAGGGTTTTGTATTTGACTCTTGAAGTGGCAGGGAGCCACTGGAGTTTTGTTTTGTTTTGGGTTTTTTTTTAGTTAGAGGAGTGTCATGGTTGCACCTGAGCTTTAAAAAAATTATTGCCAGTTGAATGGAAGATGAATTGGAGTGGGGAGAGATTTGAAGTAGGCAGACCCATCAGCAAGCTACTGCAATAATTCAAGTGTAAGGTGATGATGGCTGCCCCAGGGTGGTGGCCATATTGGAAGAGAGAATAGGGCATATTTAAGAAATATTGCAAAGATAAAATCAATGGGTATTGACAATAAATTGTATATGGGTATAAGACAGTGATGTCTTTAGAAACATAGTAGGCTACGAGACTGCCTCCATAGTAATAGGGGGAACGTAGGAATGGGGGAAGGAGGATTTAGAGACAAAGGTCAGTTTGGGACATTTTAAGTTTAAGATGTCTAAAAAGCCTCTGGAAATATAAGACTGAAGCAGAGAGGTTGGAGTATGATAGGTACTTTTGAGAATTATCAACATGGAGACGGTCATTAAATCCATGGGAACTAATGAGATTACAAAGTTCACAATATACAGGGAGAAGAGAAGAGGACCCTGTGAGACATCTAGGGCCAGAGGGCATGACCTAGATGAGGATCCAGCTGGGGAGACCAAGAAGGAATGGTTTGGAAGAAGGAAGGAATAATAGGAGGAGAACAAGAAGAAAATAACATCCAAAAAAATTTAGAAAGGAGAGAGTATGAATAAATGACCAACAGTGTCAAAAGCTGGAGAGGTAAAGAAGTATGAGGATTGAGAAAAGGCCATTGGAGTTGGCATTAAGAGATCCTAAGTAATTTTGGAGAGAGCAGTTTCAGTGGAATAATGAGGTTGAAAACCAGATTGTAAGGAATTAAGACATGAATTGAAAGAGAGAAAATAGAAATATTTACTGTAGATAAGCCTTTTCAAGGAGTTTAGCCAGGAAAGGCAGAGGAGATAGAAGATAGTTAGCAAGGATGAATGAATCAAGTAAGGATTTTTTGAGAATGGAGGAGATATGATTATGTTGTAGATAGTAGACAAGAAGAGGTTGAAATTAAATGACAGAGTGGGAATGACAGAGGGGCCAATATGTTGGAGGAGACCAGATGGAATAAGATCATTTGCAAAGGTAACCTTGGAAAAAAGGAAGTGTGAGACAGAGGTGAAGGAGGAGAGAGTAACAGAATGCATCTGAGAGATAGAGTTCTAAGAAGGAACTCACAGTGAAATGTTTCTGTAAAATGTGAGACAAGGTTCTCAGCTGAGGGTGGAGGGAGAGGAGCCAGGGAAGATTTGAGAAAGGGTTAAGCAGGTTTGGAAGAGCCACTGTAGATGGGAGACGGAGATTAGAGAGGGGAATAGTGAGTTGATAAGAGAGGTACAACCTAAGGAATAGGTTATGGGAAATAAGTAGGTTAAGGAACTGAGTGATTTGGGTTTGAGGAAGAGTCAGTATAAATACTAAAGTACGCTTGCATGAGGGAAAGAGAAAAATTATCAATCAGGTACTGACCTCATTGAAGAAAGAAAGGGGGCAATCCAGAAGTGTCTAAAGCTAAAGTGTCACTAGCTACCAAGATTTTGATTGGGTGCTTGATATAATTTGCATGGACCTCAAAAGAGGAGACATTATTGGGTGATAGAGGTTGGGGAAGAACCTAGAAGTGGCAACGGGGAGCAAGGAGAATTCCCTGCCCAAACAATGCACCAAGGAGAATGAGAGAAGATACAGCCCTTAATGGAAAGAGTGGATGTGTCATCCAAGAGGAACCAACTTCCATTAATTGCTAGAATATGAAAGGAAGGAGGGAGGAAAAGTAGGATGAAGAGAAGTTTGTTGCCTATGGGATAGGCATTCCATAGAGCATAGTGGAAGGGGCACGCTTGGTTGGGACTTTGGAATGGAAGGGTTGAGGGAAGTAGGAAAAAAAATTTGGGTGATAGGGGATGGGGAATGGGTGTGGATGGTGATTTATTGGTGGGTATGATCAGATACAAGAATTTTCATTATCTTGTAGAGGGCACCATTATTCTTCCCAAAGAAGCCTGGAGATCAGTCAATAAATAAGTACATCATGAAATAGAAATCACAGGATCAAATTTCGATACTATTTCAATACTCTTCTCTCTGAAGGCTGAAGATTAGACAGGAGACAGTGTAGCACTAGATGGTTACCCAACCTGCAAAACAGGAGATGGAAATTCTAGGCTTTCACTACCTTTACTCTTCCTCTTTCCTCAAGGGCCAGGGGCAGCAGGATTTGGAAGATCTGAGGACAAAGGGAAGGTTGCTCCTTTTTTCATTGGAGGTTTTCTGTGTCAAAGCTACAGAAGACTTGCCAATACTTAATCTCAGCTAAAACAATAACCCTCAGCCTCATGAGATAGCCTATGGTAGAAGTTCCTCCTTGGGTCCCAAAAAGAATAGCTCAATTTCCCATGATTTCAGGGTATTCAGTCTTCAGGCCCTCCAGCTCCAGCTGTACTTAACCATTATGGCTTTAAAAAAAGAAGTACAAAGCCTTGAAGTTCAATTCCATTGACCTGACAGAGAAGTGAGGGTCAATGGCATTGTACCAAGTTAGGGAGGATGCTAAAGAAGAAATTGATAGCTACTTGCCCTCAGGACCTAATTGAGGATACGCAGAACCAGCAGAATACAGTCATGAATAATGAAATGCCCAAATGGCTATTAAAGATTCTAAGGCCTCTAAGACTACTTTAAATAGGATTTAAGGGTTTCCAAGTGCCTTATGAATATCATGCCATTTGATCCATCACAATAACTAAGTGAAGTAGTGAGATTAATTATCCCAAATTTACAAATGAGAGAATAAGTGGTACTTGGGGTCACAGCGCTAGGAAGCATGACAGAATTTGAACTCAGATCTCCCTAGATCCAGCACCACCTGGGGAATGAGGGAAAAGACAAAGAAAGAATAAAGAAGGAAGGGAGAGAGGGAGGAAACATTTATTAAATTGCCTATTATGTGCTAGTCATTTTACAAATTTGGTCATCACAATAACTCTGGACTGTAGGTGCTGTTATTACTTTCATTTTACTATTGAGGAAATTGAGGTAAATATAAGTATAGGACTTGACCTCATAGCTAGTAATTATCTGAGGCTGGTTTCGAACTCATGCCTTCCTCACATCAGGCTCTGCTATCCATTCACTGATTCATATTGTAAAATAAAGTGGCTGCAGAAGACTCTCTAAGGTACCTTGCAGCTCAAAATTTGGGATCCCATACTAGGAAAGACCTTATTGCCTTCACTCCATTTCCCTTCTCTATTCTTACAGCTCCTATCCTAATTTTAGCTCTTACACACTAGTGAAGCTATCCTATTATAGGAGTGACATTATAGATAACTGAATCCCTGGGGGAATCTAGCCTGCTCCCTTCCCAATCCTTGCTAGATTCCCCCAGAGATCCAGTTATCTATAATGTCACTCCTATAATAGGATAGCTTCATTAGTTCTCTAGCAGTTAGGTGGTACAGTTGACATGATAGAGTACTAGGCTTGGAGGCTGGAAGAATTGACTTCAAATCCAGCTTTATGTGACCCTGGGCAAATCACTGAACCCTATCTGCCTCCGTTTCCTCAACTATAAAATGAAGATAATAACAGCACCTACCTCCCAGGATTGTTTGTGAGAATCAAATGATATAATAATTGTAAGGCTGATTTCTAGTTATATGAAAAAATGCTCTAAATCACTATTAATTAAAAATGCAAATTAGGACAACTCTGAGGTACCATTTCACACCTCTCAGACTGGCTAAAATGACAGGAGAAGATAATGATAAATGTTGGTGGGGATGTGAGAAAACTGGGACACTAATACATTGTTGATGGAATTGTGAACTGATCCAGCCATTCTGGAGAGAAATTTGGAACTATGCTCAAAAAGTTATCAAACTGCATAGCCTTTGATCCAGCAGCATTACTACTGGGCTTATATCCCAAAGAGATCATAAAGAAGGGAAAGGGACCTGATGAGTTAGTGATGATGAGGTTAGTGGCAGTCAGAGAGTTGTTAAAATCCCCTTTTGGACCAGGAGATCATTATAAACTTCAACAATACTATATGACAATCAATTCTCATGGACGTGGCCATCTACAACAATGAGATGAACCAAATCAGCTCCAATAGAGCAGTAATGAACTGAACCAGCTACATCCAGCAAAAGAACTCTGGGAGATGACTGTGAACCACTACATAGAATTTCCAATCCCTCTATTTTTGTCTGCCTATACTTTTGATTTCCTTCACAGGCTAATTGTACACTGTTTCAAAGTCCGATTCTTTTTGTACAGCAAAATAACTGTTTGGACATGTATACATATATTGTATTTAACTTATACTTTCACATATTTAACATGTATTGGTCAACCTAACATCTAGGGAAAGGGGTGGGGGGAAGGAGGGAAAAAGTTGAAACAAAAGGTTTTGCAATTGTCAATGCTGGAAAATTACCTATGCATAAAATTTTTGTAAAAATTAATTAAAAAAATAAAATCCCCTTTTGGTCGGCACAAGTTCTTCATGAAAGAATCACATATTTAACATGTATTGGTCAACCTAACATCTAGGGAAAGGGGTGGGGGGAAGGAGGGAAAAAGTTGAAACAAAAGGTTTTGCAATTGTCAATGCTGGAAAATTACCTATGCATAAAATTTTTGTAAAAATTAATTAAAAAAATAAAATCCCCTTTTGGTCGGCACAAGTTCTTCATGAAAGAATCACATATTTAACATGTATTGGTCAACCTAACATCTAGGGAAAGGGGTGGGGGGAAGGAGGGAAAAAGTTGAAACAAAAGGTTTTGCAATTGTCAATGCTGGAAAATTACCTATGCATAAAATTTTTGTAAAAATTAATTAAAAAAATAAAATCCCCTTTTGGTCAGCACAAGTTCTTCATGAAAGAATTCATGAAACCCGAATTATTAATTAGCAAAAATGGAAGTTTATTGTTGGACAGGAAGCCAGTTTTGCTAAGAGATTGACTTCTTTAGTGGCAAAGTCCTATTAGAGAAATGGAGGCTGGCACTGAGGAGAGAAAGCCTTCTCAGTGGGCAGGGTTCTATCAAGCTGCTCTGGACTTTCTGCAAAGAAATGAGTAAAAGGAAACCTGTTATATGGATAACTCTTGGTGGCAGCTGGGACAGCCTGGGCTGATCAGACCAGGATTTCTCCATTGAATGAGAATTTAGAATTTCCTGAATAAGGATGTGACTTTTCAAAAAGATCAGTGGGAGTTGATTTGCCCTGAATAGTGTTACTTCTCTCATCCAGGGAGGATGGGCCCTCTCTAGAATCCTTGGAGCCTGGGAGATCCTGATCTCTCAGATCAGAAAGGGAACACAATTTCAGAGTGATAATTATAAAGGGAACAGTTTCAGTGAAGGGAACATAGTTCCACTCCCCCTTCAAACCCACATGAGCAAAAAATGTTTGTGGCAGCCCTTTTTGTAGTGGCAAGGAACTGGAAACTGAGTAGATGCCCATTATTTGGGGAATGGCTGAACAAGTTATGGTATATGAATGTTATGGAATATTATTGTTCTGTAAGAAACAATCAGCAGGATAATTTCAGAGAGGCCTAGAGAGACTTACATGAACTGAGGTTAAGTGAAGTAGTAGAACCAAGAGAACATTGTACACAACAACCACAAGGTTATGTGATGATCAGTTCTGAAGGATTTGACTCTTTTCAAGACCCAGGTGATTCAGGCCAGTTCCAATGATCTTGTGATGAAGAAAGCCATCTGCACCCAGAGAGGGGACTGAGGGGGACTAAGTGTGGATCACAACATAATATTTTCACCTTTTCTGTTTTGTTGTTTGTTTGCATTTTGTTTTCTTTCTCATTCCTCCCCCTTTTGATCTAATTTTTCTTATGCAGCATAATAAATGTGGAAATGTTTAAAAGAATTGCACATGTTTAACCTGTATTGGATTACTTCCTGTCTAGAAGAAGGAGAATGTGAATGGAGGAAAAAAAAATTGGAACACAAGGTTTTTCAAGGATAAATGTTGAAAACTAACTTTGCATAATTTTGAAAAATAAAAAAGCTACTGTTTTTTAAAAAGAAAAATAAAAGCTCTTTACATTTCAAAAAAATAATAATCATAGGATGATCAGTTAATCAATTTCCAAAATCAATTACTCAAAACAAAAAGTTCACTCTTTTCCAGTATCTAAGATAGGTGAAGTATAATTACACTATCTCTACTTTAAGCCCATTGAGAAGCAGAGCACTACCTTTTTTAGACCAATGGGTAGTCACTCAATGCCCTTTTGAGAAAGACTAAACTTCAGCAAATGTTTGCATGGGTTAGGAAAAGAAAAGGTGTAAGTAGCAAAAATATTTCTGCCAAGATGCTCTGGGGTGAGGGTTGAAGACAGATGCAGAGGACCTGAAACCGGAGACAAATATTATTTCTGTTGATTCACACTCTTGTGAATGCATTCATTACCTGAGACAAGCTCATTTTCTCTAACTCTTTCAGTCAGCACAGTGTGCTGAGTGGACATGATGAGCCCAGCTCTCTCCCCTGCCCACTCACTCTGGGTACAACCTTGAGCACATTTAATCTCTCACCACCTCAGTTTCTTTATCTGCTTAGCCTCAGCTTGGGTGGAAAAGGGGATTGCACTGGATCATTAAATTTCCTTCCAGCTCTGGCTCTTAGGATTTTACATCATCTAATCTTTGCTTTTGTTTCCTATTTTCAAAGCAAAAAGATATTTAACTCTTTCAGGGCTAGTAGGAATATCTATATACACATCGAAGTAAATACCTTTCCTTCCTTTAAAAAAATTGATGGCTTTTGTGTTTATATCATGTTCCAAATATATCCCTTCTCTGCCTCTCTTATAATGAAAAGGAAGAAAAAAAATTGGTTCATCAAAAGCAAACAAATGGAATGACCCTTACAATCTATGGAGTAATTCACATCCATAGTGAATCTCCAAAGAGAGGGAGATGCATTTTCTCAACTGCAGTAGGGAGGGGCAATCTTGCTCATCATAACCACACAATATTCATTGTTTTCCTCCTTTCCAGTAGTCAGTCAATAAATAATTACTAAGAACTCACTGAGCGACAAGCAGGGGCAGTTAGATGGTACAACTGAGAAAGTGCTGGGTCTGGAGTCAAAAAACTTCTCTTCCAGAGTTAAAATCTGGCTTCAGATACTTCTAGCTGAGTGACCCCAGGCAAATCACTTAACTCTGTTTGCCTCAGCTTCCTCTTCTGTCAAATGAGCTGGAGAAGGAAATGGCCAACCACTTCAGTATCTTTCCCAAGAAAATCCCAAATGAGGTCATGAAGAGACGTGGAAAACAACTGAACAAAAATAGGTCAAGCACTGTGCTGAGTGCTAGGGATAAAGAAAAATAATAAAAATAAAAGGCAAAAGCATGATCCCTGACCTTTTGGAGGTCACATTCTAATGGGGAATGGAACATGCAAATATCTATGTACAAGGTGAATGGGAGGCATTCAGGGGGAAGACACTAGCTGCAGGTGGATAAGATATAAGGTACAATTTGATCTAAGTTTTGAAGAAAGATAGCTAGAGAAGCTAGGGGCAGAGATAAGGAAGGAGAGCATTCTAGGAATGGGGTATTTGACTCCTCAACCACCTGCTACTACAAACCTGATGATTGGGGATTGCATAGAAAGATTAATCCCCATTTTAAAGAAGACTGCTCAGCTTCCTAGGTTCTAATTTGGTTTTGTACAACTTTTCAAGCCCATTTAGAGTATACAATCAATCAGCAGCATCCTGTGGCAATTTAGTATAGATTTAAAAAAAACAACACTTTAGCCACTTTGATCAATACAATGAACCAAGACAATTCCAAGGACTCATGAGAAATACGTTGCATCTCCAGAGAGAGAACATTGATAAACTCTGAATACGAATTGAAGTATAATTTTTTTTTACCTTTTTTTCTTGATTTTTTTTGAGATATAACTAATGTGGAAATAAATTTTGCTTGATTTTACATATATAATTGATATATTATTTGCCTTTTTAATTAATGGAAGAGGAACCACAGGAAAGAAAAGGAAATAATTTAGAATTCCAAAGTATCTTTTAAAAGAATGTTAAAATTAATAAATTTTTAAAAGATATAACATATAAGAAAAAATAAAACTTGCAAAGTGTTTTACCAAAAAAGAAAAGAAAGAAAAAACAAAGGAAGAAAGGAAGAAGGAAAGAAAGGGAGGAATGGAGGGAAAAAGAGAAGCAGAAAGAGGGAGGGAGGGAAGGAGGAAGGGAGGAAGCAAGGAAAGAAAGAAGGAAGGAAAAATGCCTTTCACATAAGAAAAATGAATAGAGAAAGGAAGAAATCAGACAAGGGAAGGGATAAGATTTCTGGCAAATATTTGTCATGAATCTAGCAGTATTTATTATGAGATGAAAAAAAGAATCCTGTTCAAGAGTGGAAAGGAATAAATGAATAAAAAATTTCATAATTATTAAGGAAGTCTAATCTAAGACAGCAGGATTGAGGTAACTATTTTCATAAAGCTACAGGTATCATTTATCCAAGGACAAAAAATAGTTGTTTTTACAACACTGGATGAATTCATTAGCTTTAGTGTGTCCTTACTAGTTTATTTTATTTTATTTCTCCTTCGGGAGACAGACAGTGATAAGACAAGAATTATATCCTGCAAGGAACACCAAAAAAGGCCAGTATCATTAAACTGGCGAATATATAAAGAGGACAACAAGAAAGGTGGGATAGAACAGATTATAAAGGGCTTTAAAAGTCAAACAGAGCATTTTATATTTGATCCTGGGAATAATAGGGAACCATTAGAGTTTATTGAGTAAGAGAATAACATGGTCAGAACTGTGATTTAAAAAGATTGCCTTGGCAGCTGAGTAGAGTTGAGAAAAATCATTAGGCTATTGCAGTAAGTAAGGAGGCCTGCCCCAGAGTGCTAGTTATTTGGGTAGAGTGAAGTGGTCTTATGTGGGAAATATTATAAAGGGGAAATGACAAGTCTTGGCAAAAATTGGATAAGTGAAATAAGTACAAGTAGAGATTTAAGGATGCTGCCAAATTTGAGAGCTCAGACTGGAAGGACAGCAGTGCCCTCCAAGTACGAGATAGTTGAGAAGAGAAGAGGGTTTGGGGTTATAATGTGTTCTGTTTTTGACATTTTGAATTTTATTTGCCCAGGGAATATACAGTTTGATATGGAATTCAAATGACAGAAATATGAAGCTGGAGAGTAGGAGGATCTATATAAAGAGATCCAAGAATCATCAGGAAAGGCTTGATAGTTGAATCCATTGAAGTGATATGGTCATCAAGTAAAATAATGTTAACCATAATAAGACCTCAAACAGATCTTTTTTTTTAATTTAATTTTTATTTTATTTTATAATTATAACTTTTTTTTTTGACATGGGTATGCATGGGTAATTTTTTACAGCATTATCCCTTGCACCCTCAAACAGATCTTTGAAGGTCACCCTTAGCATGACCTAGATGAAGATCCAGCCAAGGGAAAGGCGGAATGGCCAAACAGGAGGAAGAGTACAAGCAGAAAGCGTCATCAAAAATCCAGATCCAGGAAGAAAGGTTGATTTGAAGTATCAGAGACGGTTGTTGTTTGTCCTTTATTCTGGAAGACAACCATGATATCAGGGAGATGAAGCCATGACCAGTAAGTGAACTGCATCTAACTGAGTGAGAATTGTACAAGGTCACCTGCCTCACTGTCTCCTCCGAGCCCCCTGGGTCCAGTGGCCAGATATGGGTCAGGACCACTGGAGATGGCCCCGGATGCAGTGGGAGACCTTGGTATTTTTTAAACCAAGGTTTTTAAAGGTCTCAGTCTGATTGAAGCAACTGCCCATTCGGTGATTCAGGCCAAGTAAGGAAGAAATGAGACAAAGAATAACTGCTGAGAAATCAAGGATGAAGATTGAAAAGAAGCCATCTGATTTGGCAGTTAAGAGATCAGTAACTTCAGAGTGAGCAATTTTATTAAAAGATGAGGTTGGTCTGAGGTACCACTACTCACCTCTCAGATTGACTAAGATGTCAGGAAAAGATAATGATGAATGCTGGAGGGGATCTGGGAAAACTGGGACACTGATACATTGTTGGTGGAACTGTGAAGTGATCCAACTATTCTGGGGAGCAATTTGGAACTATGCTCAAAAAGTTATCAAACTGCACATACCGTTTAACCCAGCAGTGCTACTACTGGGCTTATATCCCAAAGAGATCTTAAAGGAGGGAAAGAGACCCACATGACAACAATGTTTGTGGCAGCGCTTTTTGTACTGGCTAAAAAATGGAAACTGAGTGGATGGCCAACAATTGGAGAATGGCTGAATAAATTGTGGTATACAAATATTATGGAATATTATTGTTCTGTAAGAAACGACCATCAGGAGGATTTCAGAAAGACCTGGAGAGATTTACATGAACTGATGCTGAGTGAAATGAGCAGAACCAGAAGATCATTATACAAGGCAACAACAAGACTATACAATGATCAATTCTGATGGATGTGGCTCTTTTTAACAGCGAGGTGATTCAGGCCAATTCCAATAGATATGATGAAGAGAGTCATCTGTACCCAGAGAGAGGATTGTGGGGACTAAGTGTGGATCACAATGTAGTATTTTCATTTTTTTTTTTTTATTGTTTGCCTGCATTTTTTTTTCTTTCTCATTTTTTTCCTTTTTGATCTGATTTTTCTTGTGCAGCATGATAAATGTGAAAATATATTTAGAATTGCACATATTTAACATATATTAATTAGATCCCTTGCTGTCTAAGTGAGGATAGAGGTAGTGAAGAAGGGAGAAAAATTTGGAAAGCAAAGTTTTGCAGGGGTGAATGTTGAAAACTATCTTTGCATGTATTTTGAAAATAAAAAGCTTTTAAAAATTGAAAATAAAAAAAGATGAGGTTAGAAGTCAGATTACAGAGACTTAGAAAAAAGTGAGAGGAAAAGAAATTGAAGCATCTGATATATAGATTTTTTTTTTAAGGAGTTTAGGGAAGAGGAAGAGAGATATAAGATGATAGCTAGCAAAGATGAATTGATCAAGTGAGGGTTTTTAAGCATGAAGGAGACACAAACATATTTGTAGGCAGTAGGAAAGCTATTAGTATTTGAGACCGTAGCAACCAGTAGGAGAGACTGAAGAGTGGAAAAGCAAGGATAGGAGAAGGGGCAATGTATTAAAGAAGACAGGATAGGATCAAGGATATTTGTGAAGGGGTTTGTCTTGGCAAGAAGGACAATGTTTCATACAAGAGAGTGATGAAGGCAGAGATTGTAAGTGAAAACAACTGAGTGATTTGAGATGAGCAGCAGAAGAAAAGAGGATAGTCTTAAGGAATGGCCTTCATTCTTTTCAGTGAAGTGTGAGATAAGTTCTCAGATGAGATTGGAGAGGGAATAAAGAGCTATAGGAAGGGAAGGAGAGTTGAAAAGGTTTGGAACTTTTACTGGCTAAGGAAGATAGTTAATTGATTGGGGCATAAAAAGGATTATTTGGGTGTACTGAGAGCTAAATTGAGATTATGTAACATTAATTTGAATTTTCACTATCTTTCCTTCTTAAAGATGCTTTCTACAAAAGTCCTCCTCTAAAATCTCACTGTGACATAACAGTGACTCCTGAATTTTTATTTTATTTTATTTTATTTTTAATTTATGGAATAAAACAAGCAATTCCAAAACATAGTATAATAAAAAAGATTACACATGAAACAGCAAATCTATTTTGCACAACTTGCTATTCCTTTCAAATATATAACAAAATGAGCACATAAATTTCTTTTTTCCTCTTCTTTTCCTTCCTCCCCTAGAGATGGATACCATTAGAGACAAATAGGTATACAAATATATAAATATGTGTATAGGTATGTGTGTATTTACATATATGCATGTACATATAAAATTTATTCTATATGTACATCTATTTATCAGTTCTTTCTTTGAATATGTCTAGAAAAAGAATTGGATTCAGATAACCTCTTCAGATATCCTCTATAGTTGATTAGGTTAATAGTCAATATAGTCAATAATAATAAAAATAATTTATTCATTCAATGTGGTTCTTAAAACAATATTACTGTCCCTGTATACAATATTCTCTTGATTCTATTAATTTCACTCTTCACTATTTTATGCAAGTCTTTTCATGACTCCTAGGATTCTTGAAGGTTATGCCAATGGAAAATAAGTTCTACTGGAGCCCATGAAGCTGGTAGAGTCCTAGTAATAGATTGTCTACCAGACATTTGAGTTTAAGGGGCTTATCATAAAGCTGGCCACAGGATGATGAATATTTCATCCTGAAAAACTCTTGAAGTCCAAATACTAAGTCAAAGAGGGTAACCATATGTGTTAGAAGAGACAGCACATGAACTGAAAAAATCTTCTGTCTTTGAAGATTCTAAGATTCTAGATTCTAAGAGCACAGATTTCAAAGCCATAAGAAAACTTCTATCCCCACACTGGCCAAATGAGTTGCCCGAGGTCACTGTCCAAGTAGATTCCACAGTCTGGTTTGGATATTCTTCAATCTTCATCATCAGCAAGCTCTTTAAACTGACTTCAGTTCTACTTGTCAGAAGTCCCTGTATGACCAAGGGCAAGACAGTTCTCACTGAACCTCAGTTTCCTGGTTTGCAAAATAGGAAATTGAATTAAGTGATCTCTAAGGAAACTTCCAGCTCCAAATACTAGGACCCCTTAAATGACCACTCATCCATAGAGATGATGGGGAAAGCTGGCTCAGCTCTACCTCTCTATAATACCCCATGAATGAGGGGATCATGGAGTGGTAGGAAGCAGTGTGATGAGCTACCTACCAAAAACTCACTAAGTAGATCTTGAAAATGCATCAGATGAAATATTTTTTTTTCTTTTTTTTTTCCTGAGGCTGGGGTTAAGTGACTTGCCCAGGGTCACACAGGTAGGAAGGAGGTGCTAAGTGTCTGAGATCAGTTTTGAACAAATTTGGTCCTCCTGAATTCAGGGCTGGTGCTCTATCCACTGCGCCACCTAACTGCCCCCAGATGAAATCTTGATGGAGAAATCCAGAAAAATCACAGTGTGTTTGTCCAGCTAAGCTTGACAGAGAGAGGAAGGGAAGTCTGTAGACATAGGATGGGATGGGTTGGGAGCTTGATGCTTATGGAGCCCCAAGCAGAAACTGCACCAAAGTAAAAGAAAGCCTCAGACCCTGTAAAAGGCAGTACCAGACTCATACTGAGCACTGATGGAGACATGTGACAGCTGTCACACATCACAGAGCAGACTGAGAAGGGCACCTGTACACCTGAGAAGGTGGCATTTCAAGGGAGGAAGACGCTGAATGGTGTAACAAAGAAGAGAAGAAATTCAGAAGCAGGAGCAGCAACAGCACCAAGGGTGTGGCTCAGACTTCAGTTGAGAACAAGGGATCATTTCTTGCATCTAATCCATCCTGCCAAGGAATAAGCAGGACAGGAATTGAAAACCAAAGGGGAACCTTCAGTCAAGCTACTCGTTAAGCTTTCTAGTTGGTTGTTAGAGGCAGAGTCTAACAGCAGTCTACTGTTGCTCAAACTTAAACCCAGGTGAAAACTTGCAGAGGAGGGGATGTGGGGAAATTGAGACATTAATGCATTGAATCTGGAGTTGCAAACTGATTCAAGCATTCTGGAAAGCAATCTGGAACTAGGCTTAAATGTACATTCTTTGACCCATCAATATCACTACTAAATCGGTATCCCCAAGAGACAAAAAATAAAATGAAAAAGGAACAATATGTACACAATATTTGCAACAGCTCTTTTAATGGTAGCAAAGAAATGGAAATTGAGGGGATACCCATCAATTGGGAAATGGCTGATCAAGTTGTTGTATGTGGTTATGATGAAATACTATTGTGCTATAAGAAATGATGTTCAGGATGCTCACAGAAAAACTTAGAAGAATTGATGAAAAGTGAAATGAGCAAAATAGTAGAACATTGTACACAGTAATGGTAACATTATACAATGATCAACTGTGAATGACTTAGCTATTTTTAGCAACACAATAATCCAAAACTATCCCAAAAGATTCATGTTGAAACGTGCTATTTATTTATCTCCAAAGAAAGATGAAGTTTTATACTTTAACATATTTACCATGTATTGGTCAACCTGCCATCCGGGGGAGAGGGTAGGGAGAAGGAGGAGAAAAGTTTAAATAAAAGGTTTTGCAATTGTCAATGCTGGAAAATTACCTATGCATAAAATTTTTGTAAAAATTAAAAAAATAATAATAATAAAAGAAAGATGAAGTTTGCTCATCTAAGCATATTTTTAAAACTTTATTTTTCTTATTTTTTGGGTGGGGAGTAGGAGAGGAGCCGTTTTCTTTCACAAAATGACTTATATGAATATATGTTTTGCATGACTACATGTGTATGACCTATATCAAATTGCTTATTATCTTAGAAAGGAGGGGGAAGAGAAAATTTGAAACTTAAAAATTTTATTTATGTGTAATTGGGGGAAAAATAAAATAGTAAATAAATATTTTAAAAGAAGAAGAAGAACTTGTAAGCTTTGAGTAAGGAGCCAGCAATCAGACTTTGACATGGATCATCACTTTAGGAGCACTGAAAACTTGCTCAACCTGTCACTGAGATTCTGGGATAACACTACATTCATTGCAAGAAAGCAGCAATAGAACCTTCCCAAATCTTTCTTCCAAAAGTGCTGCAAAGCACTCAATCTCAAGTCTAACATCAGGAAGTAGACTAGAAGAGTGAGCAAACAAAAAAGAATAGAATGACTCTAAAACATCTCTAAACAAAATCAGAGAAAAATACAGGTGGGATATAAACTTAATTCAAATTCCTGGAAGAAATGAGGCAAGAGTTTATAAAAAGAGTTTTAAAATATTTTTATAAATTGAGTACAATTGAGGGGGAAAAATGAAAGCTATGAAAGAAATAATTGGAAATGGAATTGACAACTTGGCACAAGAGATACAAAACTTTGCCCAAGCAACAAACTCACTGAAAATAAGATATCAAATACAATCCAAAGACTATATGTAGCAACAAGAAAGATTAAAACAAAGTCAAAAGACTGGAAAAGAAAAAACAATCTAAAGTATCTCCTAGTAAAAATGACTGAACTGGAAAAGAGATAAAGTAGAAAAAATTAAGAATTATTGGTCTCTTTGAAAGTTGTGATCACAAGAAGAGCCTATTTCAAGAAATAAAAACAAAAAAATACTCAGAGCTCTTAGAATCAGAAGACAAGGTAGAAATAGAAAAAAATCTATTGGTTATTCCCTGAAACATCCAAATGAAAACTACTAATTTCATAACCAAATCCAGAATTGTGAGGTCAAAGAAAAAGTCTTTAAGCAGCCAGAAAGAAAGAATTCAAATCCTAAAGAGTCACAGTTGAAATCACACATAATTTTGTAGCTATAAAGAAGAGGAATATTTAAAGTACAATATACCAGAAGGCAAATAATGGGTTACAGCAAAGAATTATTTACCTGGCAAAATTGAATATAATGCATACCGTTTAAAAAATGATCTTTTTGAAATCTTTAATGAAATAAAGGATTTCCAAGTATTTTTGATGAAAAGATCATAGCTGTATAGAAACTATGAAGTTCAAATATAAGAATAAAAAGAAACATAAAAAGATAAACATGAATGAACACTTACTCATTGCCCAAGGCCATAGTAGGGCCCCAACCAAATTAATGTGATTAACTACAATACAGTATAAATAATATTAATTTGTGGTTTTATAAGTTAGTATAGGGCAGTCAGGGATCCGTTGCTCCTGTCTGAGTTTGACTACATTGTTGAAGATCTTGGAATAAGAGTTTCTAAGAAATTGAGGGTTGTTGTTGCTCTCTCCCTCTAATTGACTTCCAGAAAGAGACTTTCCCAATTCTAAGAAAAGGTGAAATGTGACCTGAGAATGTTCTTCCCCAGCAGGTATGAAATGCAACGAAAAAAAGCAGTAGATGAGGGGGAGAAGAGTGAGGAAAAAAGGGAGGAAGGAAGGAAGGGAAGAAAAAAGAGAGGAAGAGAAGAGAGGGAGGGAAGGAAAAAGAGAAAAGAAAGAAGAAAGATGGAGAGGGAGAGAGGAAGGGAGGGAGGAAAGAAGAGAGAAAGGAAGGAGGAAAAGAGGGTGGGAGAGGGGAAGGAAGGATTTATTAAGTGCTTATTATGTGTAAAAGTACTGTGCTAGGTCCTGGAGAAACAAATAAAAAAAGAAAGTCTCAAGGAGGTCACATTCTAATGAGGAAGACATTTATGGAAGTTTTCAGGAACAAGATGTTAAGGTGCAGTGACAAACAATTTGTTTTCTTTGATTCTGCTCTTGACAAAATGAACAAAAAATTCAAAAGGGCTCTAACCATTGACAGCTTCTGTATGGAGAGAGAGCAGACTTCAAATACTGAGGAGACTAAAAACAGACTCTCCCCAGAGGAACCCCCCTAAGGAGGATATGATCTGCTACTCAATACAAAAGAATCTCATAGAGGAAATCAAAAACGCTCTCACAAGAGAGCTAGAAGAGAAATGGGAAAAGGAAAGGGAAGCTTGGAAAGAGAGCCTGGAGAAGTTATCCAGAGTGGATAAAGAGATCAAATCATTGAGAAATAAAATTAGTGAATTGGAAAAGGCAAACAACTCCAAGGAAAACAGGATTAGTGAGCTGGATAAAGAAATCAGCTCTCTAAAAAATAAAATGGATAAAATGGAAAAAAATTCCATAGAAGAAAAAAACTCACTTAAAAACACAATTGGACAATTACAAAAAGATATAAAAAAAGTGAGTGAAGAAAGTACATCATTGAAAATTAGACTCGAACAAGTAGAAATGAATGACTCAAGGAGAAACCAAGAAGTAGTCAAGCAAAACCAGAGAAATGAAACAATTGAAAAGAATATCAAGTACCTTATTAGAAAGACAACAGACCTGGAAAACAGATCCAGGAGAGACAATTTGAGAATAATCGGACTCCCTGAAAAAATGTGAGGAAAAAAAGAGCTTAGACACTATTTTCGAGGAAATTATCAAAGAGAACTACCCAGACATTTTGGAAACAGAGAGTAAAATAGACATTGAAAAAATTCATCGATCACCTACTGAAAGGGACCCTAAAATCAAAACGCCAAGAAATATAGTGGCCAAGTTCAAGAACCATCAGACAAAGGAAAAAATATTGGAAGCTGCTAGAAAAAAAGCAATATAGATATGGAGGATCCACAATAAGGATAACCCAGGATCTAGCAGTGTCCACATTAAAAGAACGAAGGGCCTGGAACATGATATTCCGAAAGGCTAAGGAACTTGGTATGCAGCCAAGAATAACTTACCCAGCAAAAATGAGCATCGTTTTCCAGGGAAGAAGATGGACATTTAACTAAATAAATGAATTCCATCTATTCTTGATGAAAAAAACAGACCTACATAAAAGGTTTGATCTTCAAACACAGAACTCAAGAGATTTCTAAAAAGGTAAAAAGAAATCTTGAGAACTATACTTCTGCCATAAAAACATGTAAAGAACATATGTATAATTTGTCCTAGAAACTAGAGGTGGAAAGGAAATTATATCATAAAAAAGTGTAAAGTGGTGGTACTACATCTCATGAAGAGGCAAAGGTAGCCTATTATATTTGAGAGAAAGAAAGGAGGGAGATGAACATAGTGTGTATCAATAGACATATTCGATTTATGGTGAAACTTTTTCCACATCATTGAAAAGTGAGAGGGAAGGAGTAAGCTAAGGGGAAGGGAATACAGAAATTGTGAGGAAAAGGGGTAAAATAGGGGGAGGAACTTTAAATTGGGGGAGGGATACTAAAAAGGGAGTGCTGTGAAAAGCAAGTAGTGTTCACAAGTTTAATACTGGGTAGGAGGGTAAGAGGGAAGGAAAGGGGAAAAGCATAAGTAGGGGTTAATAGGATGGCAAGCAATATAGAATTAGTCATTCGAACCATAGATGTGAATGGGGCAAACTGCCTAATAAAGAGGAAGCAGTTAGCAAACTGGAATAAAAGTCAGAATCCTGCTATATGTTGTTTGCAGGAAACACATCTGAAACAGGGTGATACATTCAAACTAAAAGTAAAAGGATGGAGTAGAATCTACTATGCTTCAGGCAAAGCCAAAAAAGCAGGGGTAGCCATCCTCATCTCAGATCAAGCAAAAACAAAAATTGATCTAATTAAAACAGATAGGGCATTATATCCTGCTAAAGGGTAGCATCAGTAATGAAGCAGTATCAATATTAAACATATATGCACCAAGTGGTGCAGCACCTAAATTCTTAAAAGAGAAATTAAGAGAGCTGCAAGAAGAAATAGACAGCAAAACTATAATAGTGGGAGATCTCAACCTTGCACTCTCAGAATTAGATAAATCAAACCACAAAATAAATAAGAAAGAAGTCAAAGAAGTAAATAGAATACTAGAAAAGTATGATATGATAGACCTTTTGTTGTTCCATATGAATTCTGTTGTTATTTTTTCTAGGTCATCAAAATAGTTTCTTGGGAGTCTGATTGGTATAGCAATAAATAGATTAGTTTAGGGAGTATTGTCATCTTAATTATATTCTCTCGGCCTATCCAAGAGCACTGAATGTCTTTCAAATTATTTAAATCTGACTTTATTTTTGTGGCAAGTGTTTTGTAATTTTGCTCATATCATTCCTGACTCTCCTTTGATAGATATATTCCCAAATATTTTATACTATCGACCATTATTTTGAATGGAATTTCTCTTTGTATCTCTTGCTGTTGGATTGTGTTGGTAATGTGTAAAAATGCTGAGGATTTATGTGGATTTATTTTGTATCCTGCAACTTTGCTAAAATTCTGAATTATTTCTAATAGTTTTTTAGCAGAGTCTTTGGGGTTCTCTAAGTAGACCATCATGTCATCTGCAAAGAGTGATAATTTGATTTCCTCATTTCCTACTCTAATTCCTTGAATCTCTTTCTCGGCTCTTATTGCCAAGGCTAGAGTTTCTAGTACTTTCTATTCTATTCTATTCTAGTACTATATTGAATAGTAATGGTTATAGTGGGCAACCTTGTTTCACTGATCACAGGGAAAGGTTCTAGTTTATCGCCATTACATATGATGTTTACTGAAGGTTTTAAATATAAGCTTGTTATTATTTTAAGGAATAGTCCATTTATTCCTACACTCTCAAGCGTTTTTAGTAGGAATGGATGTTGGATTTTATCAAATGCTTTTTCTGCATCTATTGAGATGATCATATGGTTTTTATTAATTTGGTTATTAATATGGTCAATTATACTAATAGTTTTCCTAATATTAAACCAACCCTGCATTCCTGGTATAAATCCCACTTGGTCATAGTGTATTATCCTAGGGATGATTTTCTGAAGTCTATTTGCTAATATCTTATTTAAGATTTTAGCATCAATATTCATTAAGGAAATTGGTTTTTCTTTCTTAGTTTTTGATCTACCTGGTTTAGGTATCAGTACCATGTCTGTGTCATAAAAGGAATTTGGTAGGACTCCTTCAATCCCTATTTTTTCAAATAGTTTACATAGCATTGGAGTTAGTTGTTCTTTAAATGTTTGGTAGAATTCACATGTAAATCCATCTGGTCCTGGGGACTTTTTCTAAATGGAGATAGAAAGGAGTATACTTTCTTCTCAGCAGTTCATGGAACCTATACAAAAATTGATCATATACTAGGGCATAAAAACCTCAAAATCAAATGCAGTAAGGCAGAAATAGTAAATGCATCATTTTCAGACCACAATGCAATCAAAATTACATTTATTAAAAAGCCAGGGGAAAATAGACCAAAAAATAATTGGAAACTAAATAATCTTATACTAAAGAATGATTGGGTAAAACAGCAAATCATAGACATAATTAATACTTCACCCAAGAAAATGAAATAATGGGACATCATACCAAAATGTGTGGGATACAGCCAAAGCAGTAATAAGGGGAAGTTTTATATCTCTTCAGGCCTACTTGCATAAAATAGAGAAAGAGAGGGCCAACAAATTGGGCTTACAACTAAAATTGCTAGAAAAGGAACAAATTAAAAACCCCCAAACAAACCCAAAACTTGAAATTCAAAAAATAAAAGGTGAGATTAATAAAATTGAAAGTAAAAAAACTATTGAATTAATTAATAAAACTAAAAGTTAGTTCTATGAAAAAACCAACAAAATAGACAAACCCTTACTAAACCTGATTAAAAAAAGGAAAGAGAAAAAGCAAATTGTTAGTCTTGAAAATGAAAAGTGAGAACTCACCACTAATGAAGAGGAAATTAGAACAATAGTTAGGAGCTACTTTGCTCAACTTTATGCCAATCAATTCGATAACTTAAATGAAATGGAAGAATACCTTCAAAAATATAGCTTTCTCAGATTAACAGAGGAAGAAGTAAGTAGTCTAAATAGTCCCATCTCAGAAAAAGAAATAGAACAAGCTATTAACCAACTTCCTAAGAAAAAGTCCCCAGGACCAGATGGATTTACATGTGAATTCTACCAAACATTTAAAGAACAACTAACTCCAATGCTATGTAAACTATTTGAAAAAATAGGGATTGAAGGAGTCCTACCAAATTCCTTTTATGACACAGACATGGTACTGATACCTAAACCAGGTAGATCAAAAACTAAGAAAGAAAACTATAGACCAATTTCCTTAATGAATATTGATGCTAAAATCTTAAATAAGATATTAGCAAATAGACTTCAGAAAATCATCCCTAGGATAATACACTATGACCAAGTGGGATTTATACCAGGAATGCAGGGTTGGTTTAATATTAGGAAAACTATTAGTATAATTGACCATATTAATAACCAAATTAATAAAAACCATATGATCATCTCAATAGATGCAGAAAAAGCATTTGATAAAATCCAACATCCATTCCTACTAAAAACGCTTGAGAGTGTAGGAATAAATGGACTATTCCTTAAAATAATAACAAGCTTATATTTAAAACCTTCAGTAAACATCATATGTAATGGCGATAAACTAGAACCTTTCCCTGTGATCAGTGAAACAAGGTTGCCCACTATAACCATTACTATTCAATATAGTACTAGAATAGAATAGAATAGAAAGTACTAGAAACTCTAGCCTTGGCAATAAGAGCCGAGAAAGAGATTCAAGGAATTAGAGTAGGAAATGAGGAAATCAAATTATCACTCTTTGCAGATGACATGATGGTCTACTTAGAGAACCCCAAAGACTCTGCTAAAAAACTATTAGAAATAATTCAGAATTTTAGCAAAGTTGCAGGATACAAAATAAATCCACATAAATCCTCAGCATTTTTACACATTACCAACACAATCCAACAGCAAGAGATACAAAGAGAAATTCCATTCAAAATAATGGTCGATAGTATAAAATATTTGGGAATATATCTATCAAAGGAGAGTCAGGAATGATATGAGCAAAATTACAAAACACTTGCCACAAAAATAAAGTCAGATTTAAATAATTTGAAAGACATTCAGTGCTCTTGGATAGGCCGAGAGAATATAATTAAGATGACAATACTCCCTAAACTAATTTATTTATTGCTATACCAATCAGACTCCCAAGAAACTATTTTGATGACCTAGAAAAAATAACAACAGAATTCATATGGAACAACAAAAGGTCGAGAATTTCAAGGGAAGTAATGAAAAAAAAAATTAAGTGAAAGTGGTCTAGCTGTACCTGATTTAGAACTGTATTATATAGCAGCAGTCACCAAAACCATTTGGTATTGGCTAAGAAATAGACTAGTTGATCAGTGGCATGTTAGGTTCAGAGGGCAAGGTAGTGAATAAAAATAGCAATCTAGTGTTTGACAAACCCAAATTTTGGGATAAGAATTCATTATTTGACAAAAACTTCTGGGAAAACTGGAAATTAGTATAGCAGAAACTAGGCATGGACCCACATTTAACACCACATACTAAGATTAGATCAAAATGGGTCCACGATTTAGGTATAAAGAACGAAATCATAAATAAATTGGAGGAACATGAGATGGTTTACCTCTCAGACTTGTGGAGAAGGAAGGAGTTTGTGTCCAAGGGAGAACTAGAGACCATTATTGATCACAAAATAGAACATTTTGATTACACCAAATTAAAAAGTTTCTGCACAAACAAAACTAATGCAAACAAGATTAGAAGGGAAGTAACAAATTGGGAAAACATTTTTACAGTTAAAGGTTCTGATAAAGGCCTCATCTCCAAAATATACAGAGAATTGACTTTAATTTATAAGAAATCAAGCCATTCTCCAAAGGATATGAACAGACAATTTTCAGATGATGAAATTAAAACTATTTCCACTCATATGAAAGAGTGTTCCAAATCACTATTGATCAGAGAAATGCAAATTAAGACAACTCTGAGATATCATTACACACCTGTCAGATTGGCTAAGATGACAGGAACAAATAATGATGAATGTTGGAGGGGCTGTGGGAAAACTGGGACACTGATACATTGTTGGTGGAGTTGTGAAAGAATCCAACCATTCTGGAGAGCAATCTGGAATTATGCCCAAAAAGTTATCAAAATGTGCATACCCTTTGACCCAGCCATACTACTACTGGGCTTATATCCCAAGGAAATACTAAAGAAGGGAAAGGGACCTGTATGTGCCAAAATGTTTGTGGCAGCCCTTTTCATAGTGGCTAGAAGCTGGAAAATGAATGGATGTCCATCAATTGGAGAATGGTTGGGTAAATTATGGTATATGAATGTTATGGGATATTATTGTTCTGTAAGAAATGACCAACAGGAGGAATACAGAGAGGCTTGGAGAGACTTACATCAACTGATGCTGAGTGAAACGAGCAGAACCAGGAGATCATTATACACTTCAACAATGATACTGTATGAGGATGTATTCTGATGGAAGTGGATATCTTCAACCTAGAGAAAAGCTAATCCAATTCCAATTGATCAATGATGGACAGAATCAGCTACACCCAGAAAAGGAACACTGGGAAATGAGTGTAAACTGTGAGCATTGTTTTTTTTGTTTTGTTTTGTTTTGTTTCTCTTCCCAGATTATTTTTACCTTGTGAATACAATCCTTCCTTTGCAACAACAACAACAAAATTCGGTTCTGCACATATATATTGTACTTAAGATATACTATAAGATATTTAATATGTATGGGAATGCCTGCCATCTAGGGGAGGGTGTGGAGGGAAGGAGGGGAAAAACTCGGAACAGAAGGGAGTACAAGGGATAATGTTGTAAAAAAAAAAAAAAAATTACCTATGTATATGTACTGTCAAAGAAAATGTTATAATTATAAAAATTAATTTAAAAAAGGGAAAAAAAAGGTGCAGTGACAAAGCAGAGACACACCTCTTTTTAAATGTTATTTCCACTAATAAAATGATATCAAAATCTGATGTAGAATGATTTTACAGAACCAAAGGACTTGGGTGTAAGAACATTCTTTTGTGGGTATCCAATAGCCATAGCTGTAACATCTGCAGGAACTTCTGCCAGTTTGCATCTCCCTAGGGATTATTTTTTCAGGATGATGGCTGCAGCCAGTGGGCTGGAAGTATTGCTATTCCCAAAGCTCTTAGGCTCATGGTCTGAGCAGTCAAGATGCTGTCAGTGGTGTTTTGATTTGCCTGGTACATGCTGCTTCCTGCCTCTCTCAGGAGCAAGACTAAGCTGGTTTGACCACCCTGAGTATGGCAATTGTTTGCATTTGTTGGGGACATGTGGCCCCCTCTTCTCAGGAGTTGCTTCTGTAGATAATGGCTGTTTGGGCCAGACTGGAAGCAAAACCAGAGGTCTCAGAAGAGGAAAGAAAGAAAGAAGGTAATAAAAAGAAATGAGAAGGAAAGAAGGGAGGGAGGAAGAAAAGAAGAAAGGAAAGATGGGATTAAAAAGGAAAAAAGAAGGAAAGAAGGAGGGAAGCCACCATTTGGATATTCAGAATGAAAAAAAATTTAGATTACATAAAGGTCAACAGGAATATTTCTGGTCTCTTCCTGGTGATGGGACTAGGAATACCCTTGACTTCTAACTTGGCTTCTTTCCTGAACTCAAATGGAGACTTGAAGTCAAGCAACCCCCTAAGAGATGACTTTTGGGCAGATAGGTAGATAGTGGACAGAGTTCTTGGACCTAGAATCAGGCTTCCCAAATTCAAATCTGGCCTTAGTCACTTATTAGCTGTGTGACTCTGGGCAAGTTACAAAATTCTGTTTGTCTCAGTTTCCTCATCTATAAAATGAGTTATAGAGAGAAATAGCAAACCACTCCAGTATCTTTAGCAAGAAGACTACAAATGATGTCACAAAGAGTTGGACTCAACAACAATATCTACAGATTTAAGAGCTTGTAGCAATTTCTCCTTATCCTTACCCTGGCCACTACTGTAACACAGGCAACATAGCTCAAAGCTTGTGGACAGCTTTGCTGCTGCACTTTAAATCCATTTTTTTCTCCTTCAGAGTATCCTCAGATGCCATCATAGGCTGAAAGAATTTTTTGCTCTCAGTACAGAGGGCTTTGCCATGTGGGAAGGCTACTGGGCTCCAGGTCAACTATTATTTCTTCAATGCCAAATTCAGTTGGCTTCCACAAATATTTACTAAGCACTCTTGTGCAGTAGATAATCAAATGGAAAAAGGAAAAATTGGAAATCAGGCAGCAGTGTTAGATTTTGAGTCCTAGAAAAATAGACTAGCTAGAAAGGACCTCAGAGGCCATCTGGCTCATCTGTCTTACTTTACAGATGGGAAAACTGAGTCTCCATTAGGTGTAGTGGCTTGCTGAAGACCACATAGGTCTAAGGAATGTCAGCAGCAGGTTTTCTATTTTCAGAAATAGATAACCCAGGGAGTCAGAGAATCACTGATCTAGAGCAGGGGTGGGGTCCCTTGGTCTGATCCTGCCAAGGCAACTGTTTGCTTGGGTTTTTTAAGTTGATAATTTTGTGTAGCACAAAAATGATATCATAAATATCCAAATAGCCCTTGGCAAAAAAAAGATTCCCTACCTGTGATCTAGAATATAATGGATTTAAGAGATCCTCTGATCCAAACTCCTCTTGTTACAAATGAGACGAGTGATTTGTCCAAGATCACACCAACAGTAAGTGACAGGAGGTAAGATTCAAACCCAAGTTTTCTGCCTCTAGACCCAGCTGTAGGTTTGAATCCTGCCTTTCATAGGTACTAGTTGTATGTCTTGATTGATTGTAACTAGCAACGGAGAGACTTACCTCAACTGATGCTGAGTGAAATGAGCAGAAACAGAAGATCGCTGTACACTTCAAGAACAATGCTATTCTGATAGAAGTGGATATCTTCAACATAGGGAAGATCCAACTCACTTCCAGCTGATCAATGATGGACAGAAACAACTACACCCAGAGAAGGAACACTGGGAAGTGAAAGTAAATTGTTTGCACTACTGTCTATCTACCCAGGTTACTTATACCTTCGGAATCCAATTCTTAACGTGTAACAAGAAAATTGGATTTACACACATATACTGTATCTAGGATATACTGTAACACATGTAAAATGTATGGGATTGCCTGTCATCTAGGGGAGGGAGTAGAGGGAGGGAGAGAGGGGAAAATTTGGAAACATGAATATGAGGGATAATGTTGTAAAAAAAATTACTCATGCATATATACTGTCAAAAAAATGTATAATTATAAAATTAATTAAAAAAAAAAAAAAGAAAAAGATTGTAACTAGCAAGCATTTCTGCTTTGGCCAGAAACCTTGAGGAACTTTCCCTCCCAGATTTATTTTTTTAGATTTTTTTTTTTTTTGACTAAGTGAAAGAGGAATTTCTTTGCCTTAATTGCCACTTAGCCTTAATCATTGAATGAATATAACCTCAGTCAAACTGAGACCTATTGAAGACCTTAGCTCAAAAAGGCCAAGGTTTCCCATTGCATCCAGGCCATTTTCAGTCATCCTGATCTATATCTGGCCACTAGATCACTAGATCACCAGATGGTGACCTTGCACAGACCTCCCTTGCTAATTCAATAGCATATCATGGCATCACTTCCCTGATATCATGGTCCTCTTCAAAAATAGGACAAGCAATAACAATGACCTTGGGCAAATCCACTTACCCCTTCTGTGCATGTTCTTATCTATAAAAAAAAGATAATAAAAAATGCTTGAATGACTCAGACTCTGGGTACTTGGGAGGTAAATGCTTTGTCGGCCTCAAATTGCTATTAAATAGTGAGTTATTAATAAGTGAGTTATTAGATAAGACATAATCCTCTCCATCATGGAGTACAAGGGGGATAGACCTAAAGATAAATAGCTTGAAAAGTCTTCACTTTGGTGTAGTAGAAGAGCTCTGAATTTATATGTAGAGCTCTAATCTTAATTTTGCTCCTTATTACTTGTGACTTTGGGTATTTTAAATTTATTCTGGACTTCATTCTTCTCACCTATATTTATGGTGATTACTCTGGCTTGTGTTACATTGGTGCTTCCTCCAATAGCTTTAGGTATCTTCAAGGGGGTTGCAGGCGATAGTTAGTCTCTGCTATTGATTCAAGACCCCCTGATTGTGTCCTCAATTTAGGGGTCCCCGGTTGTGGAGTCAAATAGCATAGTAGGTATAGAATGCTGGACCCAGAATCAGGAAGTTTAAATTCAAATCTAGCCTCAGACATTTATTAACTGTGTGATCCTGGGCAAGTTACAAGTTTGTCTTAGTTTCCTCAACTGTAAAATGAGCTGGAGAAGGTAATAGCAAACCATTCCTGTATTCTTACCAAGAAATCCCCAAATGGGGTCACAAAGAGTTGGACACAACTGAACAACAACAAAACTTAGGACAACTTAAGTGATACAGTGGATGCCAGACCTAGAGTCAGAAAGACTCCTCTTCCTGAATTCAGATATGGTCTAAAAGACTTCCTAGCTATGTGACCCTGTGCAAGTCACTTAAACTTGTTTGCCTAAATTTCTTCCTCTGTAAAATGAGCTGAAGAAGAAAATGGCAAACCATTCCAATATCTTTGCAAAGAAAATCCCAAAGGTTGTCAGAAAGTCTAGGGAATGTCTGAAAAATTACTGGGAAACACCCTGATAATTTTTAAGCTCTTAACAATCAGGTTAGACTTATATTTGGACCACTTTATGTTTTATTTTATGCATTTAAAAACATCATTCTGTGAAAAGATTCATAGGTTTTACCAGTGCTGACTAACTGACATTATACTCCAGAATAAAAATGCTAAGGAGCCCTAAAAAAAAAAAAAAAAAAAAAAATCAGGTTAGCTTTTACAAAGAAATGTTTACTTCAAGGGCAGAACTAGAAGAAACATATTCCTGCCCACACCCCCAACACCTGGGGGGGATATTTCCTTCTGGATCACCTGAGTCTTCCTGTCTCCAAGATCTGCTGAGCCACCTAGCTGCCCAATTTGTTTCCTAACAGGTTCAAAAGGTCTGGGAAGGCTTTGTAGATGGGTAAATTGAGGATTGGGTTTTAAAGTGCAGGTAATATAGAGATTAAAATTGTCCCACCTACAATAAGAAAGACAGAGGCAGAAATCTGAGCCATTATTAAAGAGTCCATGGTCCTCTCTAAAAAAGTGGACCTCAGATCCTCCTCACAATCTGAGATGCCATGTCCTCTAGGGCCTTATTTTTATAGGGTAAATGTCCAGTCATTCTGAACAACTATACCAAATATAGAATAATTCCACTCAATAAGCAATATGCCAGTAGGGTCACCTGTTGGGTGAAGCAAGGAGTATCTCCACATAAGATGGACAGGCTTCTTAATTTGAGCAGGAAGAAACAGTACCAGTTATCACAGTCAGGGATCTAAGTGGCCATAAGATGATCATCAGCTCCTATTGGACAAAGGATTAGTCTGAAAGTACAAAAACATTTGGGGTGACTTTCCATGTAGTTGTCCACTTTGCTAAGCTGGGCTTGGTCATCATTACAAGGCAAAACAAGAGTGGAGGGCCTATATCTAACTTCAATAATTAAGCAAGTAAGCTTAGAATCTGCAGCTCTGGGACCTTATATGCAGTATTTTGATATGATTCTATCAAATTGATTAATATGAATTAGAAAAAAGTAAGGATCCAAAACAAATTATTCTTCTCAGTAGAAATCATGAATTCAGAAGATTTCAACATGTAACTTCTGAAACTTGAAGAGAGGTGATAGATCAGAGGTATAGAATGAGACATGGTAAAGGGGCGGATTTTTTTCTGCCTTGACTACATTTTGTTACAAGATCAAGCTCTAAGAGAGTCAGAAGGAAGCTAATGGAAAGTGACAGTGATTTTTTTTTTTAAGAATATAAAAAAATTTTTTTTAAGTAAAATGATACACAGGTAGGAATTCAGCAAGCACAAAAGGGATACATGCAAAGTCTTGATTGACACCATCCTCCTCCCTACTTTGGTATGAGGGATGGAGGATAGAATACCAAATTCCTCCCAAAGTCTTCCTTTCTAAGAAAGAGAAAGGAGACTCAACTCATTGGACTTGGCTTTTGCTGCTCTACCTTGTTTCAAATTTATGGAACAAAATGCCCTTGCCTAACACCATTCCTTTCCTAATTCCTTTTGTATACTGTCCCTTCCATTACACTGTGAGTGATTTGAGGGCAAGAACTATCTTTCTTTTTATTAATCAAATCCCCAGACTTTAGCACAGTGCCTAGCACATATAGTGGGTACTTAACAAATGCTTATTAGATTAAATGTTTACCAGAAAGAGAGGTGTTTGAGAGAGAATTGAACATAACAGTGGTGTCTTGGAGGGCAGAGAATAACCAGCTGCCAAACCATCATTATTTAGTGAACTCTAAATAACTAATTTAACTATTTAAAAAATTTGTTTATATCACATGCACTGTTACATTATGAATTTTGTGAGATTAGAGACCCATCTTATTGAAATTTTCCCAGGTGCTGGATTCTTAGAAGACACTTTCCTAGAAGATACTTAATAGTTTTTTTAAATGTAATTTGACAGTGTCTTAAGCTCCATGTGAATTAACTAGAGTATTTAGGTTTATACTGTGTCTATATCATTAGCAGGACTTTCTCAACCAGGGCCTTCCTAAATGGCAGCTTTCAAGATCTAAAGGCAGTTTATTTTTCATAGAGCCCTGTCCATTTACTTCATTACTTTTCAACTGACTAATTGTCCCCTCAATATTAATGCATTTTATTTCTTTGTAGGCATTTGTATCCTCTAGACATTTTCGCTTCTTTTCCCTTATTATGGCCTGTTAAAACGATCACTTGTGGTTAAGGGGAAATGATATTTTAAAAAAGCACACACAGAGAGTTTGCTTCAGTGGACCTTTAATAAAAATCTCCCTGAGGGAGAGAGGAAAGGAAATGAGCATTATTAAGTCTTCAAGATGTACCTGGCACTGTGCTAAGCACTTTGTAGATGTTATCTCATTTGATAATGAGATTTCCAGAAATACCTAGTCTGTTTGTTTTGGTTTTCTTGATTTTTTTTTTTTTTTTCTATTTTAGGATATATTACATCCACTGAGGGAAAAGCCAAAGCAAGGATGTGGAGATGTTTGAAAAGGTTGGCTGCCACTGCAGCCATCTGCCTTCCAGTTTTCATAGGGATTTTTAGGGGCGTCATGAGTTACCTTCCTTGGAAGGAGCCAGTGTTGGGGCAAATGGGGCTGCAGAGAGCTCCTTACTTGGACATAAGATTTCTTCAGTCAAAACTCCACATGTTGAGAAATTATTTTGCCAGATACTGGCCTGGACATATGTGACATTGCCTACTCTTTCTCGTCATGTTCAACAATGTAGTACCAACCAGTGGCAATCCTTCTAGTGGCACAGATATCAAGTAGTCAGTCAAAGATTATTTTTGGAAAGGAGTGGGTTTTGTTTTTGGTTTTTTGCTTTATCTTTCTTAGATACCAATCTTCTTGAGATGAACATTCAGTAGAAAGAGCAGGAAACATGGAGTCATATTCCTGGAAAAGGTATATTATTCTTTGGCCCTACTCATTATCACATTAGAACATGTGACTTCCCCTTCTATTGCCAGAAAGATCCATTCAATCTACTTTCTTCTGACCCAACTCACCATTCCTCTAAGATTGAATCAAAGTACCCCTCCCTAGCCATCATTTTCCTATGAATGTCATCTCTCCCATTCAAATGTAAACTTTTCTTCCTTTTTTTTTTAAAGCTTTTTATTTTCAAAACATATGGACAGATAATTTTTCAATATTGATCTTTGCAAAAACTTGTGTTTCAGATTTTCCCCTTCTTCTCCCCACCCCCTCCCCTAGATGGCAAGAACTCCAATAGATGTTATACATGGTAAAATATATGTTAAATCCAATATGGATAAACATATCTATACAATTCTCTTATTGCACAAGAAAAATCATATCAAAAAGGAAAGAAAATGATTAAGAAAACAAAATGCAAGCAAACAACAACAAAAAGAGTAAAAATGCTATGTTGTGATCCATTTTCAGTTCCCATAGTCCTCTCTCTGAGTACAGTTGGCTCTCTTCATCACAAGATCATTGGAACTGGCTTGAATCATCTCATTGTTAGAAAGACCCATGTCCATCAGAATTGATCATCATATAGTATCGTTGTTGAAGTATATAATTATCTCCTGGTTCTGCTCATATCACTCAGCATCAGTTCATGTAAGTCTCTCCAGGCCTTTCTGAAATCATCCTCCTAATTGTTTCTTATAGAACAATAATATTCCATTTCAGAATGTAAACTTTTTAAGAGAATGGGCTGTCTTAGCTCTTGTATTTGTAGCCTGGGCACTTAGTACACAACTTGACAAATAATCAGTCTTAAATGCTTGTTCTTTCTTTTATTAAATACTCTAAATAGTCTTGTTCTTCAAGACTGATTGTAGGACCATCTGAGAAATCCTTAGTTCTCTATGTGTTGTGGAAGCCTTAAAAGAACAAGGCTTTAAGACTAAAACTAGAAAGATTCCATTACAAATGAGTTTTTAATTACTTTGTAGCAGGAATTTTTAAAACCTTTAAAACAGGGAAAGATGGAGCTCCTTCCTAGAGTGTCAATTATTAGTCATTTGAGATTCTTGATGGAATCATGCTGTGGGTAGAACAACGGAACATAAGGGAAACTGGGATTTTCTTCTTTGAGGAGTTTTAAGAAGGAAAAATTGAGAGGGAAAAGACAATGTAATGATTTGAATTTCATTTTAAAATCCTATTCAGAGACTGAGATTTTTTTGTGTAAATGACCTTTTCTACTTGCTGTAGAACACTAAAGACTTTGACATTGTGCCACTGGGACATCCCTCATCATTTTTAGATGATAAATTATTGACCCCACGAGTAGCTTCATGCCAGTTTAGCAGTTCCAAGAACATATCCTGGCATAATGAATAAGCATAAGCCCAAAGCTTACATATTAGGTTTCAGAATTCCTGGAATTATTTCCTTCTAACTTCTCTTTCCCTCAGCACTCCTTTTAATTATTGTAAAGACCACTATATCTTTAAGTTTGTTAAAACAACAACAACAAACTCTCAGTCCATTCAACACCAATTTCTTCCAATGACTAGTTATGAATGCTGGCTATTTTCCCCCTCTCTGGAATTTTTGTACCTTTCTTGTGCCTTTTTCAAGAAAGATAAATGTCTCTTCCCCAGGATTCAATTCAATCCAAAAAACATTTATTAAGTGTCCACTATGTATAATGCACATAGTCTTAAGTGCTAAAGACAAGATTAAAAACCACAGTTCCTGGCTTAAGGAGCTAGCATTTAGTTAATGTTGATGCAATATGTACATAAATACAAGTAAAATGTATACATAATATATGTATTATATTTAGAGGATGAGAAGAGTACTAAGTACTAAAAGTACTAAGAACTGGAAAGAGCATGAATAGGAGGTAGAACTTGAAATGACCCTTGAATAGATCCAGGCCCTTAGGGATGTGGAGATGAGACAGGAAAACATTTGAGGTATGGAAGAGTACAGTGTTAGTGGTGAAATATTTTATTTCAGAAATGGTAAACATTCTAATTTGACTGGAACATACAGTTCTCCTGGTGGATTAATGTGAAATCAATCTAGAAAAGTAGATTGACAGCTAATTGTGAAAGATTTTCAGTATCAACAGAGGAGTTATATTTTTACCTACAAAGTTGGAAATCACTGAAGTTTTTTGAGTAGAAAAGTGACATGGTCAAACCTATGTGTTTATTGTATATATGTGTGTGTGTGTGTGTGTGTGTGTGTGTGTGTGTGTGTGTGTGTGTGTGTGTGTGTGTTGTGTGTTCATTATCTTCGTGGGGCCTGGTTTCAGTAAAGTGAAGACTGAAAATAAGAAAAGAAGTTAAAAGCTGTTGCAATTGTCCAGACAAGAGCTAATGAAGGCCTACACTAAGGTAGTTGTAGTATGAGTAGAGAAAAGATGAATTGGAGAAATGATGTATACATAGAACTTGCAAAATTTGACAGCTGATGACATCTCTTAAGTGAGCAGTGGATAAAATAAAAAATAGTGGTTCCCATCATCTCATCTCATCTCCTCACCCCGGTCTTTGGCCTACAGACTCCCAGACAATATTAGTACAATACTTTAATCTAAACATAAAATCTTGCCAGAAAAAGCTGTGTCTTAGATTGAAATTCTTTTTGTTTTGTTATTCATCTTGCTTTTTCAAAGAAGACCAGTAAAATCACAGGCTGATATCTTGTCTTCCTTGTGTTTTCTTTAATTTTCATTTCAAAGCAATTAAAGAGATGAAATGGATGAACTTTGATCACACAAACAAGATTTTCTGAAAGAGGATTTTATCTCCTTCTTGGAATATCATCCAATACTTTATCTTCTTAAAGTGGTGGTTCAATGAATAGAGCATCAGATATGAAGTCAGGAAGACTGCTACTAGCTGTGTGACCCTGAGCAAGTCACTTAGTCCTATATTATTTCATTTTCTTTATCTGTAAAATCAGTTGGCAAACCACTCCAGTATCTTTGCCAGAAAACTCCCAAATGGAGTCAGAAAGAATGGAAGAGATTGAAATCTTTTTTACTATTCTTATCAAAGACTTAACTAGTTTCCAAAAAGTCTGTTAAACCCAAGATGTCTTCCCTGAAGTGATTAGAATAATGATCAGACTTAGAAAAAGAAAATACTTTTGATTAATCAGTTCTTTGATCAAAAGCAAAGGTAAATCCTTGGAGGGAGTAGTTGAAGAAGAATTGAATGCTTCAAGCTAAATGATTCTCTAAGGTGTGTCTATGTTTGAAGTTACTATTGTCCTGAGACTATTATTAAATTCTAAACATCTGATTAATCTTAACTATGGAATTTTATCCATTTGTTGAAAATGTTATAAATTCCAATTGTTAGTAAAACTTTCAAAGGTGTTCATAAGGGAAACTGTCTCTTTTTGGGCTTCTAAGAAGAAATGCTTAGATTATAATAATGTATGTGTCAAGCTTGTGCCTAAAATGTAGAGTACCAAATTTTCTTCCACAAACATGATTCTGAAGTTGTAAATCTTGGTACCTAAAAGAATGGTGGTGTACTCCAGAGAAACAGGAAAATTTACCTAATTTAAGGGGAAAGATAAAATGAGTTCTGTTTTGGAGTTTGTTTTTGAGTTTGCTGTGCCTGTGAGACACAGAGAAGATGTTCAATAGGCAGTTGGAATAATGAAAGATCATAGAGGTCAAACAATTATAAATGATGGGGAGAGATGGCACTATTTCTGGGTATGACTGAGGTAGAAGGAAGGAAAATTAACAACAAAACAGCAATATAAAACAGATTTAAAAAACAATTGATAATCCCAGAAAGTGTCATTTCATTTAAGTGGTAGGATTTAAAACTATAAAGCAAGAGTAAGTTAAGAAATCAGAGGTAGTGAATGTGGGGGTAGCTTTTTTTGAGTGTCTACAAAAGGGAAGAGAAAAATAGGATAAAAGCTTAAGGACTTGGCAAGGTCAAGTGAAAGTTATTTAAAGCTGGGGCAAATCTGCCCCTGGTTAGAAAGGGCCCAACAGATAAAGAGCTATTGTTGTTTAGAGATTAATCAAAGGATAAGTTTCTAGAGGTAAGAGGGATAACAATTGAGGATACAAATGGAGAACACCTTAGCGCAGAAAAGACTCTGCCTTCTTTAGGGACCATGCAATTGAGAAAAGAATAGGGATAATGATGAGCAGAGGTAAGCTGTGGAATTGAGGTAATCAGGAATCCTATAGCAGATGTTTCGATTTTCTCAATAAAGTCTGAGAAGGTAAGGAATAGTGGGGATAACTTAAAGAGAGAAGAAAAAAATTTGAAATAGGCTGTAAGAAGTACAATGGAAAATCAATCAGTCAAAAAAAAAAAAAAAAAGAAAATCAATCAATCAAAGAAGGGCATATGACAGTTAAGAGTCCAATTGAGATTAGATAACAAATTTATGTTTGAGTGTTTCAGCATGGATTTCAGAAACATGGGAATTTCAAAAGGCACAAGCAGCAAATGGAACAAAGGATTCAAATGTAGAAGAGAGTGTCAAGTTAAACTTGTTAAATATGGAATCAAGATTACAAAGGAAAGAAAGGGAGATTAGATAAGGAATGAGGGATCAGGGAAGCAAGCAAGAATACAGTTACTAAAGATGAAGAATAGATTTAGGAGAAAGTAAGTTAAAGGGACAAACAGAAGAATAAAAATTTATGGCATGGAGAGGATATGACTGAGGTAGAGTGAAGGTATAAATCATGGGAGTTAAGCCGGGTGATGAATGGGAGGCCAGGTATTTAGAGAAACAGCATGTATAAAAAATTAAAACTAACATTTATATAGTACCTTAATATAGTACCTTAAGGTTTGCAAAGAATTTAACAAACTATTGCATCATTTTATCCTCCTGACAATCCTGGGAAGTAAGTACTGTTATTATCCCTGTCTTATAAATGAGGAAACTGAGGAACAGAGAGAGATTAGGTGACTGGTCCAGCGTCACCCAACTAGTAAGTGTCTGAAACCAAATTTAAACTCAGGGCTTCCTGACTCTAGGTTCAAAACTTATCAGTGGATGGAATGGAGAGGAAGACTAAGTGCAAAACTCTTTGAGAAAAGAGTGAGACTGGCTTGGGAGGAAGCAGATAACAAAGACTAAGCAGATGAATGGAATGAACCTCAAAACCAGAAAGTTTACTGTGTGGCTGGTTACATCACAGTGGGAGTATCTGGAAGAGGCAATGCAGAACAAAACATCACAAATCTTTTCCCTTCTTTCTCCGAATCAATCCAAAAATTGATCTTCCCTTAACCCATTGTATATATAGGGGTATCACTCTCTCCACTTACACAACTTATAGCAAGTGAAAATTTGCCCTTTACCCCCATCTCCATATCCAAAGAACTGGACTGACTGCCACCTCCCCACACCCCATCCTCACCCCCTCAGTATAACGTCATGGTAGTCAAAGCTTGAGTGTTAGCCCATAAGAAAATGTTTTGAGGCGCAGGGGATAGAGCAGCAGCCCTGAAGTCAGGAATTTTCCTCTCTATCAGACCTTTTCATTGTATTGTTTGTTTTTGTTTATCTTTTTCCCCCACATAACTTTCTGAGAGGAGAGGAATATGTTGGGAAATGTAGGTGGTATAAAACAAAAATGGATTTTAAAAAATTATTTTAAAGAAGGGATTGGACTAAATGAACTCTAAGCTTCTGTCCAACTGCTAGATCATGATCATATGACTAACCAGTTATACTCATAAGGATAGTCTACCAAGGCAGGATATAAATGGGTAAATGGCAATGTTTGAAAAGACCACATTGCCAGACCTCTAGAATAAATAGGAAAAAAACTCAAATGAATAATCCTGGGACATCCATTCAGGCTGGGATCACTGACCTGTGAGATGTCATTCCTTGAATGCCAGCCAATCTAAAGACGAGTCCCTTTCTGGAGAAAGGCAAACTGGAGGCTCGTCTAGTTCTGCACGACTTCTCAAGTGAGAAAAGACATCATCAGCTTGAATGTGAGGGCATCCCCCTTGCAATGCAGCATGAATGGTTTCCTTCCACGTTCCTCATGATCAACATGGTCAACATGGACTGGGAGTCTATTTTTATTTATCATATACCAGTAATTTTCTAGGTAGCAAGGTGGTTCAATGGATAGGGTGTTGGGCCTGGAGTCGGGAAGACTTTGTGAGTTCAAATGTGGCTTCAGACAATTACTCGCTATCCAACCCTGTTTGCCTCAGTTTCCCCATCTGTAAAATGAACTGGAGAGGGAAATGGAAAGCCATTCTAATAGCTTTGCTAAGAAAACCTCAAGTAAAGTCATGAAGAGTCAAAATGACTGAACACACACGTTTCCCTACATAACACAGATGGGAAACTTATTTTACTGGAAGTCTGTCTACAATTTATCTTTTTGCTTTAGGAGTTTGAAAGAGTCTGTTCATGACTTTTGATAGCAGAAACCTAAATAAGACCTATTAAACTGAGATAGGCAGTAAGCACAAATGGACAAAGGAAGATTTTTACTCTGTCTTATGAGCACAGGCATTTAAAAAGGCCATAGAAATTATTTCTGTTCTTAGGGTGATATCAGGTAAACCTTTCTTCTTTCAGTAATGTGAATTGATGTAAATATTTCCGAGTGAGAGGATTTCAAGTAAATCCCATCTTAGGTTTTTGTGGAAACTTGAGTACTCCTTAGTTTCCTTTTATTGTTGTTGTTTTTACAATAAGCCTTCCTTAAGCAGGGATTGTGTGAAGAAACAGTTTAGAATAGTGATAGAAAGCTGTTTTTTAGAGTCAGGAAGACTCTGAATTCTAGTCCTCCCACTAGCACTATGTATACCAGGCAGCTCTTTGAGATCGCAATTATATTAATAAATAGCAGTGAAATACAAGTCATTTAAAAATGATTATCAAATAAAAATTATATTTTAAAAAATGTAATATTATATGCAAATCATATTCTAGATTGTGGGGCTACCCTGTATGTCATTGCCCTTAGGGAGAATAAATCTTATGCTGAAGCCAAAAAAGAAGGCTGTATTGCGGGTCATCTCTTGTGATGTGATAGTAAGAGAAGATAATGAAGGTCAAAGGAGATCTGGGCTCTAGTCCTGTCTTTGTCACTAGTGAACTCAGGCAAATTCCTTTCTGTCTTAATTCAGTCATCTTACATATGAGGAGGCTGTAGTCAATGCTTTCTATGATCCTCTCTGTTCTTAACAAGATTCCATGTCTTCTCAGATTATGGTATTTTACTACATTCATGGGAAGGAAATACCGGCTTTAGAACTCCTTACTTTGAAGATGCTTCAGGCTTACCTAGGTTCTGACTGGTTCTATATTTAAAATATCCATTTATCTCCAAAACATTAGCCCATCTGTGTGCAGATAAATGTTGGATCCTCCTCCTCTGGCTTTAACATTTACCTAGACTTCCACTGGTCAGGTAACTGGTCCAGTACATAGAGTGAGTTCAAATTTAAATTCAGACATTTACTAGCTGTGTGACCCTGGGCAAGTCACTTCACCCTGTTTACCTCAGTTTCCTCACCTGTAAAATGAGCTGGAGTAGGAAATAGCAGACCACTCCAGGATCTTTGCCAAGAAAATCCTGAATGGGTTTTTAGATTTATATTATTCTTTTACAGAGTCAGAACTGAAATGACTGAACAACAAAGAATTTCATTATAAGAAACAACTTCTGTCTCCTTGAGGGTACATTTCTCAATGGTTGTGAGCCCTGAACCAAACTACCTTCTCTTATAAGTGTAAGTGTTTAAGGATTATCATAATCCTTGGGAATTGAGCAATAACTTGCTCAGGAGATCTTGGCAACATTTCTCTAATTGAAGCACAGCTAAATTCTTTTTTTAGGCCTTTTGAAGACAAGATTATTAGGGTATTGGCCATATCTTTCTTCTTTCCAAAAATGGCATAGAATACTTATCCTTTAAATGGGAAATGAGCAGCTTTCTTCTGTCTATCTTTAGCTCTCCACCCTTCATCATCATCATCAATGACCCTACTTGTCAGGTCATTGGCCTGGTGGGATTCTTCTACATAAGTAACTTTGAAGAGATTGTGCCTTGTGTGAATGTATGAACTCTAAACTTTGTCTTTATATGCCATTAACCCCTTTGGCAGCCTAGTGAAGCCCATGGAATCCTGCTCAGAATAATGTTTTTAAAAGCATAAAATAAAACATTTCAGATTATAAAGGAAAACAATTATATTTAAAATAGTTACCAAGCTGTTTTTAAAAAATTAATTTACAGACTTCAGATTAAGAACCCCCACTCTCCATGGAGGTAGGTAGGGTGTCTGACCCAGGCCATCATTCCTACTCATTTCTCTAATCCCTCAAATACTCACCCTCCTTACAAGTACCTTTTTCATTTGATATCATAAAAAGCTACTACCTAAAACCAAAAGGAAGCATTATATTCAATAAAGATAACCTAGAACATTTTCCAGTAAATACAAGGATGAATCAAGTTTGCCTACTTTTCTCACTATTATGGAACTGGAAATATTAGCTATATCAGTATAAGAGAAGGTATTAAAGTAATAACTGTAGGTAAAGAGGAGATAAAACTATCCCTGTTTTCAGATGATATGATAGTTTACTTGGAAAACTCAAGGAAATCAGCAAAGATAATAATTGAAACAATGAAAAACTTAAATTTGTAGATTACAAAATAAACCACATTTCTATATAACAATAACAAAACTCAAAAAAGCAATCCTAGATGGAATGCCATTTTACTATAAGAAATGATGATCAGTATGCTCTCAGAAAAACCTGGAGAAACTTACATGCATTGATGCAAAGTGAAATGATCAGAATATAGAGAACATTATACACTGTAACAGCAATACTATATGATGATCAACTGTGAATGACTGTCATTCTCAGAAATACAATGGTCCAAAACAATTCAGAAGCACTTATGACAAAAAATGCTAACCCTCTCTCCAGAGAAAGAACTGAAGGAGTCTGAATGCAGACTAAAATATATATTTACTTTTTTTCCTTGTTTTTTTTGGGGGGAAGAGGTATCTGAAATTAATTTTACAACATGACATGTATATAGACATTGATATATATGTGTGTGTGTGTGTGTGTGTGTGTGTGATGTGTGATATACCTATTATGGTAAGCAGTTTGAGATATGTATATATATTTATATTTATACATATATATGTTTATAAAGTATACTATATATATAATTTATATTTATACATATATATGTTTATAAAGTATACTATATATATATTTATACATATATATGTTTATAAAGTATACTATATATATATATTTATATTTATACATATATATGTTTATAAAGTATACTATATATATATATATATATATATATATATATATATATATATATGGACCTGTATGTGCCAAAATGTTTGTGGCAGCCCTTTTTATAGTGGCTAGAAGCTGGAAGATGAATGGATGTCCATCAATTGGAGAATGGTTGGGTAAACTATGGTATATGAATGTTATGGAATATTATTGTTCTGTAAGAAATGACCAGCAGGAGAAATACAGAGAGGTTTGGAGAGACTTACATCAACTGATGCTGAGTGAAACGAGCAGAACCAGAAGATCATTATACACTTCAACAATGATACTGTAAGAGGATGTATGCTGATGGAAGTGGTTATCTTCAACATAGAGAAGAGCTAATCCAATTCCAATTGATTAATGATGGACAGAATCAGCTACATCCAGAAAAGGAACACTGGGAAATGAATGTAAACTGTTATTTTTACCTTCTGAATCCAATTCTTCCTGTGCAACAAGAAATTCGGTTCTACACACATATATTGTATCTAGAATATATTGTAATATATTTAACATGTATAAGACTGCCTGCCATCTGGGGGAGGGGGTTGGGGGAGGAAGGGAAAAAATCTGAATAGAAGTAAGTGCAAGGGATAATGTTATAAAAAATTACCCATGCATATGTACTGTCAAAAAAAAAAGTTATAATTATAAAATTAAATAAAAATTAAATTTAAAAAAATATTATATCAATCAAATTACCAAGATACTTTACAAAACTTGATACAATTTTCATTATCATTATTATTATATAATTATTATTCCAAATTCATTTGGAAAAACAAAAGTTCTAAAATATCAAGGGAAATGATGAAGGAGCATAGTTTTTCCATACTTCAAGCTGTATTATAAAGCAAAGTCATCAAAACTGTTTGGTATTGGTTTAAAATAAATGGATAGATCAGTGGAACGGACCAGATAAGGAAGATTCATAAACAATAGAGCTCAATAAGCTATTGTTTAATATAGTGAAAAGCAAAAGTTATCTATTTGATATTTGATAAAAAATGCTGGGAAAACTAAAAATCTAACAGGAATTAAGCATAGACAGTATTTTATAACACAATCCAAATGGATATATGACTTTACTATTATAAATCAGATTTTTTAAAATTAGAAAAGAAACAGATCATGTACTTCTCACAGCTATGGTTAAGAAATATATTCTTAATTAAACAAGAGATAAAGAAAATTATGAAAGATAAGCTAGATAACTTTGATTAATTGAAACTGAAAAGCTTCTGCAGAGACAACATTAATTCATCTAGGATAAAATAGCTAATGGTCAAATGGTAAAAAAAAAAAAAAAAAGTATCAAATTTCTCCAATAAGGATTTGATATCTAAGCTTTAGATTCTCTCTTTCCCTCTCTCCTTCCTTCCTTCCCTCTCTCTCTGAATATATATATATATACACACATATATGTTTGTGTGTACATATGCATATTTACACACATGTACACACACACATCATTCTCCAATAGATAAATGATCAAAGGATAAAGCAAACAGTTCTCAAAGGAAGAACTGCAAAGTATTCATGACCACATGAAAAAATGCTCCAAATTACTATAAGAGAAATACAGATCAAAACATTGGCTGGGGAGGGGGTAAGAGGGGGGGAATTCCTTACATCCTTCAAATTAGAAAAAAAATACTAAGTCAGTGTTGATGAAGTTGTGGGAAGATAGTACATTAATATGCTGGTGGTGGAGTTGTGAAACAGTACAACAGTTTTGGAAAGCAATTTGGAATTATGTAAATAAAGTGACTAAAATGTGCATAACCTTTGAATTCAAGACTCTGTTGCTGGGCTTATGCATCCAAAGAAGCCACTGATAAGAAAAAAAGGCCCCTTATACTCCATAATATTCATATCAGCCCTTTCTGTGATAACTAAAAATTAAAAATAAAAAATATGCCCATTAATTGAGGAATAATTAAACAAATTGTGAAAATGGGTTCATGTTTTAGAGATAAAGGGTATTACTATAAGCAAATTAGGAGAGCAAGGGATAATTTACCTGGATCTTTGGGAAATGGAGGAATTTATGACCAAAGAAGAATTAGAAAACATTATAAAATGCAACATGGATAATTCTGATTACATTAAATTAAAAAGATTTGCACAAAGTCAATGCAGGCAAGATTAGAAGGGAAACAGAAGAGGGAAAAGAACCCACTTGTGAAAAAGTTTGTAGCAGTTCTTTCTGTTTTATGGCAAAAAATTGGAAAATGAGTAGATTCCCATAAATTGGGAAATGACTGAACAAGTTCTGGCACATTATTTGGATAGAATACTATTTTGATACATGAAAGTAATGGAATATTACTATTCTATAAAAAAATGATAAAAAGGCTGATTTTGGGGAAATCTGAAAAGATTTATGTGAACTGATGCTGAGTGAAGCAAGCAGAACCAGAAAAATATTGTATAACTATAATAGACTTGGTTCTTCTCAGCAATTTCGTGATCTCAATAAACTTTGGCTGGAAAATGCCATCTTCATCCAGAGAAAGACTTCTGGAGACTTAATGTGGATCAAAGCACACTATTTTATCTTTTTTTTCCTTTCTCATGATTTTTGCTTTTTGTCCTGATTTTTTACTCCCAAATTGACTCATATGTAAATATGTAAAAAATAAATGTATATGTATAACCTAAAAAAATTTAATTTAATTTTAAAAAGAAGGGAAGCAGAAAACAGGGAAACAATGTTACTGATAAAGGCTTCATTTCTAAAATATATAGAGAGAACCAAGTCAAATTTATAAGTCATTTTCCAATTGACAAATTGACAAAAAGGATATGAACAGACCATTTTCAAATTAAGAAATTAAAACTATCTATAGTTACATGAAAAATGCTCTAAATCACTATTGATTAGAGAAATGCAAATTAAAACAACTCTGAGTTACCTCTTCACACTTATCAGATTGGCTAAGATGATAGGAAAAGAAAATGACAAATGTTGGAGGGGATTTGGGAAAAGTGGGACTCTTAATGCTTTGCTGGTGGAATTGTGAACTGATCCAGTCATTCTGGAGAGCAATTTGGTACTATGTCCAAAAGGCTATCAAAATGTGCACATCCTTTGATCCATCAATCTCACTACTGGGTCTGTAAACCAAAGAGCTCATAAAAGGGGGGGAAAGAACCCACATGTACAAAAATGTTCATATCAACTCTTTTTGTAGTGGTAAGGAATTGGAAATTGAGTGAATGCCTGTCAAATAAGGAATCGCTGAATAAATTATGGTATATGACTGTAATGGAATATTATTCTATAAGAAATGATACAGAATGATTTCAGAAAAGCCTGGAAAGAATTACATGAACTGATGTTGAGTGAACTGAGCAGAATCAGGAAAACATTGTATACAGTAACAGCAAGATTATGTGATTGTCAACTATGATAGACTTAGCTCTTCTCAACAATACATTGATCCAAGACAATTTCAATAGGTTTGGGGTAGAAAATGCTATTCGCATTCAGAGAGAGAACTATGGACACTAAATGAGTATCAAATATACTATTTTCACCTTTTTTGTTTATTTACTTTTTCTTTCCATGGTTTTTCCCTTTTGTTCTGATTTTTCTTTCACTACATGAGTAATATGGAAATATGTTTTAAATGATTGTACCTGTATAATCTGTATCAGATGGCTTGCTATCTTGGTAAAGGAGAGAAAAAAATTTGAAACTCAAAATCTTACAAAAATGAATGTTAAAAGTTATTTTTACATATAATTAGAAAAAATACATTGAAATTTAAAATTTAAAAATAGATAAATAAAAATCTGATAAAATTGTGGTACATAAATATAATGAAATACTACTGTATTATAAAAAATGATGCAAAGAATATGAAAAGACATATATGAACTGCTGCAGAATGTTGTAAACAGAACCAAGAAAACAATATATGTGGTGACAACAATGTAAATGGAAAGAACAACAAATCAATAAAAAATGAAAAGGAAATGTAATAAAAGAATAAGTCATACTGCATGTATTTTTGGACTTTCTCAAAAGTTGAGCAATCATGCTGAGTTTTTTTCCTTTAAAAAAAAATCTCAAACCACTGTTTGCCTTGTAGGATAGCTCTCAAAAAAGGTGAGGAAGAGAAATATATAATGTGGTAATAAAAGAATACGAAAACTGCTTTTAAAAATTATTTTTTAAAAAAATAAATACTTTTCTTAGATGCTTTGGAAAAAAGCAGCCCATATTTATTATGAACAACTCAGTGCAGTGGGAGAGGGGAGAAAAGAGGAATGCAGTTTAAATTAAGTAGTTATCACACTGGCAAATTTCCTAAAATTGTGAATTAACAATTTTCTCAGGGAATGGGGTTTGAGGACATTAGTTTTTAAAATTCAGTTACTCCTGAGAGGAGAAACTGAGGTTGACTGACCCAGCTGGTCACTGGAGGGGAAATGATGGGTTCAAAGCCCAGAGACCTCAGCAGCTGGGCTGCCCTGATGTTCCCCTCTCTCCTGGCTTCTTACTAAGATGGAATAGCAGTTCCTAGAGAACACCCAGACTTTGAAACCATCATCTTCCTTATTAAAAAGCCAAAAGGAACCATAGTCAGGACCAAACTAAGCAGGAGTTACTCTATCACATCACCAGCTTCTGTAGGAAGGACAAAGCCAGTGCTCTCTCAGCTCCGTATTCACAAGCACATCACAGAACCAAGAAAAGGAAGCCAGGATATGTCACGGCCTGTGGTTTCACACAGTGGTCTCTCACCCCTCCTGGGAGCTGTAGGAGTGACCACTGGACCGTGGTTTTGGTGAAATGACACAATATACGCCTGTAGGTAGTCAGAAACAGAATCTTCCCTCCTGTGTAGGATCTTTGGTCATAGTCTTAACAGTAAGGCCTTTGCCCAAACAGTATATATTTATTTGTTTATTCTGGACCTGTGATTTCATTAATGTAGGGAACTTCCAGTATGGGACTTCCTTTCACTAACATAGTTAGGAAGTGCATTTCATAGAACACTAGATTTCGGTCAGGAACAACTATAGAGCTATAAATTTAATGGTTGTTTATAACTACTATCTACCTCAGTTTTCTCATCTCTGAAATGGGATAATAACAGTATCTAACCTTCTAGGGTTGAGGATAAAATGTATAAAGCATTTAGAAAACTTTAAAGAGCTTTATAAATGCTAATTATTGCTATTGTTAACTGATATTTATTTAAGACTGTCACAGGATTATAGAGAGTTGAAAGGGGCTTCAAAAGCTGTGTGGCCTACCCAAGCTCCTCATTATAGAGTCATAAAAAAAAAATAAAAAAATTAAGGATTTATTCAAAGTAACAGGCAATAGTCCCAGCAAATGTGAGATTTGAATTAGGTCCCAATCCATTTTTCGTCCCACTATACTATGCTTTAATATGTTCAAATCATTTTATATTCAGGATCTCATTTAGTACTTACAATCACCCTTTAAGGCAAGGGTTCTTCATGTTTTGTGTGTTATGGGCCCCTTTGGCAATCTGGGGAAATCTATAGACCTGGTCTGAGGAATATGGCTTTAGATAATTGAAGGAGATGTGGAGTTTCATTTAGAGGCTAGAGAAAATGAGGAAGTAATTCCCCCCCCCCCCCATTTATTTGAAAGCTATTAATAGACTGGGTTTGGGAATCTCATGTGAAGAACTCCTCCTGTAAAGTAACTGGTATAAATATATCATCTGCATTTTTAAAAGGGGGAAAAGATGGAAAGAGGAGCCAACTTGATGCCTTGAATACAGCCTTCATACAGAACTTAAAACCCAGAAACCTCAGTTATTTTTTCTCAGGTATAAGGAAGGGTTCTTATTTCCTGTCTTCTTCCTAGTAACTGAGGTGGGGAGGTAATACAATGAATAAGATTAAGATTAGGATTCTGGAAGACCTGAGTTCAAAGAAAACACTTGATGTGTGAACCTAGGTAAATCATTTAAGTTCTATCTGTCTCAGTCTCCTCATCTGTAAAATGAGATGATAATAATAGAATCTAGCTCTTAGGGTTATTGTAAGGACAAAATAAGATGATATTTGTAAAGAACTTTATAAACCTTAAGTAGTCAAAATATGAACAAGCAGGTACAGAGAAATAAATCAAAGCTTTTTATGAAAAAATACTCTAAATTACTATTAATTAGAGAAATGGAAAGTAAGACAAATTTGATTTACAGCTTTATACCAATATGATTATCAAATATGACAGAAAAGGAAAATAATAAATGTTGGATGGGATATGGGAAAATAGGAATACTAATGCACTGTTGGTGATGTTATAACCATTCTGAACAACAATTTAGAACTATGTGCAGAAGGTTATAAAACTGTATATATCCTTTGACTCTATATTCCTTTGACCCAGCAATACCACTTCTAGGTCTGTATTCCTTCCCAAAAAAAGGAGGGAACCCATCTGTATAAAAATATTTATTGCAGATCTTTTTGTGGTGGCAAAGAATTGGAAATTGGGGGGATGCCAATCAATTGAAGAATGACTGAACTAGTGCTAGTATATGTTTGTAATGAAAGACTAATGGTGAGCATGATGCTCTCAAAAAAACTTAGAAAGACTTATATGAACTGATGCAAAATGATAAGAACAGAACCAAACAGTGTACACAGAATAGCAATATAGTATGATGATCAGCTACGAATGACTTGGCTTTTCTCAGTGAACCAGCAATCTTCCAAAAGATTGATGAAAAATGTCATCCACCTCCATATTTTCTTTTACAATATGACTAATATGAAAATATGTTTTACATGATTGCGCATGTATAACCTATGCCAAATTGCTTACTCTTTTAGGGGGGAGAGAGGGACATAAGGAGGAATTGGAAAAATATTATTTTAAAAAGAGTTTTATGAAACTTAAAGCATGATTATAAATGCTCCCTACACAATTGTTGTAGGGATGACAGATTCAAAGCGAGTGATTTGCCAAGGATCACATAGATAGTCAATCAACAAAGGTTTATTAAATGGTCGCTTTATTTCAGGCACTTTATTAAACTGAGAATACAAAGAAAGATAGAAACATGGTCTCTGTCATCAAGGAGCTCACAGTCTAATGAGATTGTGTCTCAGAGGGAAGGTACAAGCAGGAAAGGAAAGGAAAGAAGTAGGAAGGGGAGATTTAAGTTGAATCTCAAAATAAGCCAAAAAATCCAGCAAGCAGAGGTATATGAATGAGAATATGGACAAAGATGTGGAATCTGGAGAATGGAGTATGATATTTAAGGCACAGCAAGATCAGTGTCCTGAGACTATAGAATGGGTCAAGTGGAAGAGAATATAAGAAAGTAAAAAAGTAGGAAAGCACCAGGTAGTTAAGAGCTAACCAGAAGATCTCTCTCCAGGCTGCCCCACCTAGACCTTGGCTGCTTTGGCCCCTTCTTGTGACCAACAGCCAGATTGTGGAGAGTTTAGAAGAAAATGAGAGGAAAGAAAATGGAGACATTGAGTACAAATGGTTTTTCAAGGAGTACATCCATGAAGGGGAGGAGAGATACAATAAAGAGAGGAGAGTTGTCTCAAGCTTTGTTTTTTGGTTTTGTGTTTTAAGGATGAGGGAGACATGAGCATGTTTATTAGCAGGGAAGTAAGGAAGTTAGGGAGATGTTGAAGATTAGGAACAGAGTAGGGATGGTGAAGGGAGCTGCAGGAGGAGATGGGCTGGGATGGAATCATGTGTGCACATATCAGAGTATTCCTTGACAAGGAAAAAGATCGTCTCATCACATAAGACAGACATTGCCTTAAGCCCTAAGGATACAAAGAAAAGTAAAAAACATGGTTCCTGTCCTCAAGCATATATGGGTGTGGGTGTGTGTACATACACACACACACATACATACATGTACATATGTATATACACATACATGTATATGAAATAGAACAAGCTTCTTAAGCTGTGGATCACAACTCATGATGTAGGATCACAACCCCAGAATGGGGTCTCATAACTGAATGTGGGATCATAAAATTGTGATTTATTATCATTAAATGTTTGATTTGTATACCTATTTCACATACCTATTTATATGGGATCACATAAAAATTTCTCAGGTAAAAAGGGATTGCAAGTAAAAAAAGTTTAAGTCCTGATAAAGACAGTGTAAATGGAAAGCAGTTTTATAGGGAAGGCACAAGCCAGAAAGGAATGAACAGGAAAGACATTCTGAAGGTGGAGTTTGAGCTGTCTTGAGAAAAATCAAGAAATCCAAAAGGCAGAGGAAGAGATTGAGCAAAGACAACTGAATGATGTTAAAGATGAAGGTTAAAAAAAGAGACTTCTTCACAAACAATCTCAATTTTTTTTTTTCAACAAAAAATGAGACAAAGTCCTCAGCTGAGAGGGTCAAGGAGGTTTAAGGAGGGTGAAAAGATTGGGGAGAATTGCTCTGGCGAATGGGAAAGCAAATCACTTGTGGAAGTATAAAAGGTTGCCCTGCTGCATTGAATATACCATTGAAATGATAGAATATAAATCTGGGCCCATGAAGAGAAGGTGAAAGGTGGGAGAAATTTAAGGTTGGAGTCTGTCAAGATGTGATTGGTGTATTCTGTGAATCCTATGGAGGCCCACCTCAGAGAAGGAAGAGATAGATGTATGCATGCAGGGGGCTCCAGTTAGGAGGCAGAAAATAGCAGCGGGAGGAGAGTCTGGTCCATTGACACAGCCTGGGATGGCGTTGGGGAAGGGGGAACTGCCCCCAAGAGACCCATGATTTCATAGAAATGGGATAGAACTGTAGAAGGCCCAGGAGCATTGTAGAACTGTAGAATCCTGGATCAGGAAATTAACATCTTCAGAATTAAGAGGCCATGGGGTGGGGGGTTGGGGGGGTTGCTTGGATCCAAAACCTTCTCCAGGATTCTAAAGCAAAAAGGCAAGAAGTTTGGTTAAGTCTCTAAGATTTGATTTAAACCTTAGACTTCCTGATTCTAAGTCTAGCAGTGTAGCCTCTAGTCCATATTGCTTCTCATAAATATGGTCAATGGTCAATGGAATCAAGGGAGTGTTTGCAGTGGATATATTATAGTGCTCACAGTGGATATATTTATTACAGTGCTTGCAGTCGATATATTCTAGTGCTTGTTGACTTTCCCAAGTCCAGAGATGAGTAAGGACTCCCCTACAGGAATCCCTCTTTCAAAGGGGATGGACCTAAAAACTGCTGTCAGATTGGGGCAGGAGTAAACGTCGGGCCTTCCTTTTCGTGCACTCAATCCCAAACATACTGAACCCCTCCCCAGGGCCTCTTAATTCTGAAGATGTTCATTCCTAAGCCAGGATTCCACAGGGCTCCGGGCTTTCTCCAGTTCTCCAGGCTTTCTCCAGTTCTCCAGAGACCACCCCCAGGGCTTTCTGGCCTGGTCCACCTTGGACCAAACAGGCCTGTCTGTGCTGTCTCCCCAGCTGGGTTTGTACGAAGCCTTCAATCACCAGGAAATGACAGCCCAGAAAAGAGTGGCAGGTAAAACACATATAATTAGAAATGCAAATCAATCTCGGCTCTGCCCTTGCTGCCTGCCTCTTGTCTCTGGGGAGCTGTGGCTGTCTGCTCTGGCATGAAGGAGTAGGAAGCATGAGACAGCCTGGGATGGGGGTGGGGAAGGGGGAACTGCCCCCAAGAGATCCATGATTTCATAGCAATGGGAAAGCAAGGGCCGAAAGCTTCCCCATTTGGAGGTCCCCTAGGTCGGAGCCTACTATGCTATGAGACATCTCCTTGCTGCCTCATTTCTATAAGCTCTGGTGGAAAATTAACTTTAAAAATAACAGCTGCTAATTTGCATGTTGGATGTCACATCAGCGTGTATAGAAATACTCCAGACCAGGCTCTTTACACTACCCCTCTCCTCCCTTTCCCTGCCTCTCCATCCCAATTTTTTAGGTTCCTCAGTTCCTTTCCAAATTCCTCATTTGGGATTTGCTTCCTAAAGTTCCCAAGCCCAATAATCTAGGAAATCTACAACAGTCTCCCAAAGTGTAAGAAGCAAAAAGGAGACAACAACAGAGAAAAGAAAGGGTTTGGGATAGAGAAAGGTAGGGAGACTGAGGCAGAGTGAGAAGACTCTGGACAGGGCCTTAGAACTTAATAGACTAGAGAACTGGTCTTTCTGTAAATAGCTTGGCTATACACAGGGCAGAGGTCCAGGCCCCTGGGATGTTTTTTAATGAAAGACACTACTGCTGTCTATTGTGAAAATACTTTTTAAAAAGAGAAATAGCTCAGTCCCTCAGTCCTCCTGGGCCTCTTTAGACCCATTGGTTTAGAGCAGAATTTAGTATTATAGCCAAAGGAATGCCCATTGCCAGACAATGCCAGCAGAACTAATTGTCTATTGATTTTTTTCTGCATGCACCGGGATGCTCCTGAAGCGAAGTGTTTTTCCTCTTTGGCAGCTCCTACTCCATCATCCCCACATGGATGTTTTAAGGCCCCAGTGCAGCTCTGGCCCTTTCCCTCTCCTTCCCGGGCCAGGAAATACGATTACACGTGGCCAGAAACACAAGCCTTGTACAATGTATCAGTCCCAGATAGACAAAGTGGCTTCCGTAGCTCTTCCCTGTTCTGACAGACTCCAGCAGAGAACAGGTTACAGCATCATTACCATAAAGCAGGGGAGAGGGAGCTGACATTTCCTATCAGCTGCAATGCTCAGCCTGCCTGCATGTGAAATATCACAGCTCTTTGAGGAGTGTTTGCCTGGAAAAGAACACAGCTCCCGGGTTTATAAAAGTCGGGTTTCATCTCTCAGGAGCATCTCTCAGCAACGGGGTGGGGGGGGGGGTGAACAGGAGAAATGGCAGCTGCTGGAGAAAGTTTCTGCAGCCTTTGGGACTGGCCTTTTTAATCTGTGGGGCAAGGAAGACTACCCTGTGAATGTGTGAAGGCCTTTCTAAGATCACCTGGTTCATCCCCCCCTCCCCTGTCTCCTGGATATATTGTCCCAGAGCCAACGGGATAAGTGTCAGTGCTGTCTCGGCACATCTCCAGGGAAGGGGGGGGGGTCTCCCTTTGCCTCAGGAAAATTTGTTGTAAGGGTTAATACTGACAAAAAACCTCAAAAGTACTCTGAGGTGGGTCTGTCCCAACCTGAAAACTGATATTAAGTAGTAGAGAAACTCAGGGATAAGATTCATGATTAGCCTTGTCTCCCAACCAAATTTATTTTGCACTTAGCGGTAAATAGCATATCCATGCTACTTGGCACTTGCCCAGCCCCTCACATATCTACCTTTATCTTGCATACGGTAGGCACTTTTAAAAAAAGTATCTCTGATAAAGTCCTCATTTCTCAAAAGCATAAAAAATAGTGAGATTTATAATATAAGTTATTCCCCAATTAATAAGTGGTCAAAGGATATGAACAAGCAGTTTTCAGATGGAGAAATCAAAGCTTCTATAGTCATATGAAAAAATGCACTAAATCATTATTGATTAGAGAAATGAAAACTAAAACAACTCAGAAGTACCGCCTCACCCTCTCAGAATGGCTACTATGACAGAAAAAGGAAAATAATGAATCTTGGAGGGGATATGGGAATACCTAAACACTCATGCATTGTTGGTAGAGCTGTGAACTCAAAGGATTATAAAATTGTCCATACCCTTTGTTGCAGCAATAGCACTACTAGGCCTGCATCGTAAAGAGATTTTAAGAGGGGAGAAGGTGGGGAAGGACCTATTTATATGAAAATATTTATAACCACTCTTTTTGTGGTGGCAAAGAATTGGAATTTGGGTTATGCCCATCTTGGGGAATGGCTGAACAAGTTCTGGTATATGATTTGGATAGAATACTATAAGAAGTGATGATTAGGATGATTTCAGAAAAATGTGGGAGGATTTACATAAATTGATACAAAGTGAAGTAAACAGAACTAGGAGACCATTGTACACATTAACAACAATATAGGGAGATGATGAACTTTGAGTGACAACTCTTCAGTATACAATGATTTGAGATAATTCCAAAGGTCTCATGATGAAAAATATTATTTACCTTCAGAGAAAGAACTTATAAACTCTGAATGCAGATTGAAGCATACTGTTTTTCATTTTGATTTTTTTCATGGGTTTGTTTTTTGTTTTTGTTTTTTTGAGGGTGGAGGGATTTTCTTTCACAACATGGCTAATATGGAAATATGTTTTGCATGGTTGCATGTGTATAATCTAATAACCTATATAAAATTGTTTCCTGTCTCAGGGAGGGAAAAACAGAATTTGGAACTCAAAATTTAAAAAAATATAGTAAAAATTGTTTTTACATTTAATTGGTGGGAAATAAAAATTATTTTAAAAATTAAAAATAAATAAAAATAAAAACAAATGGAACTGAATTCCTTGACCCACCTATTGCTTAGTAAGCATCATTAAAAGATCAGATTGTGCCCTTGTAGACTCAGCTCAATAGATTATTTACTTTATTTAACTAGTGTCTAGAATCGCACCAGAGGAATACTGAAAAATAAATGACCTTGAGAGCAAAAGAAGAAACATAATTTAGAAGTAAGTAGCTATCATTTAATTAGGATCTATTATCTATTCTCCATTGTTGCACCAAAGTATTATATGCAATTCCTGTTTTCAGGGAGTTTGTACTCTATTCTGGAAGACCAAACAGAGAAGAAATAATTGCTGCAAGAGAGAGCATTATATACTAATAAGATGAAAAGTAAATTGCTCATGAGGGACAATTAAATCACAGAACATCACACAATAAAGTATTAATTCTGAACTACCAACAATCAGAAGAAAAGAAATCAAAAGAATGGCAAATCAATAAGGGCTGGACTGTCAGGGAAGGCTTCATAGAGAAATGAGGATTTGAAGAATGGATGAGAATATTAAGCTCAGGTTGCTTTACTTAACTAGCATAATGTATTTCCAGTGCCTCTCAGATATATGTGTCAATAAGTCAAGAAGCATTTATTTAGCACTCTCTATGTGCCAAATTGTGATAAACTCAAGAAATAATAATAATAATATTTATGTAGTACTTTATGTATGTTTTTAACTCGTTTGATTCTTATAACAGCTTTGTGAAATCTTACTATTTTTCCAGATGAAGAAACTGAGACTGAAAAAGTATTTGCCTATGATTACATAACTAATCTCCTCATCTAGGAGAGGATTTTTCCCTTAGGTTTTCCTGTTTCCAACTCTGACTGTTATCTAGTGTTCCACTTAGTTGTCTCAAACAAGAGATGCAAAAATAATCTTTGTCCTTGAGTAGTTTAAACTTTAATGTGGGAAGGACAATTTAATGTTACTTAAAAGAGTGACAGCGCTTAGCTAATACAGAAGAAAGGAAGTGGCATTTTGGAATATTAGCAAATAGATTCTAGATTAACACATATCAATTAGTGGTTTGGAAAGTTAGTTTGTAAATGCTTCCTTCTTCAAGAGGTCTTTTACAAACCTCCTCTCCACCCATCCCCCAATCATAAGCTGCCAATGATTTTCCTTTCCTTATTATTTTTCATCTACTCTGGAAATATTTTGTATTTACCTTGTATTTACATGTTATCTTTCCCCTTAGAATGTAATCTCCTTGAGGGCAGGGATTGTTTTCTTATATTTCTTTATACTCCCCAATATTTCTCACAGTGCCTGGCACTAAGCAATTAATAAATATTTGTTGATTGACTTCTCTAAGTACAGCAGTTTGGTTAAAGTTTTGGTTGAAGTATATGAAGAAAATCTGGTTTTATACAGATATATAGTTGGATAAAAGAGGGAGTATTTATTTCCAAGTAATTTTATCCAATTATGTGTAAAGATATTTTTCAGCATCCATTCTTCTAAGATTTTAAGATCCTGAATTTTTCTTTTTTTCCTTTCCTCCATCTTCCCCAAGACAGCTGGCAATCCAATATAGATTATACACGTGTATTCAATCATGTTAAACATATTTCCACATTAGTCATGATGTAAAAGAAACATAAGAACAAAAGGGAAAACTCATGAGAGAAAAATAACAAAAAACAACAACAAAAAATAAAATTGTTATGCTTTGAAGTGCATTCATACTCCATATTTATTTTCTCTGGATATAGATGGCATTTTCCATCACAGGTTGTTTGAGATTGTCTTAGATCACTGTATTGCTTTTTCTGTTGTTATTTGATTCTTAGTTCTCTTTTTTTATTAAAGCTTTTTATTTTCAAAATATATACACAGATAATTTTCAATATTTCCCTTTGTGAAACCTTGAGTCCAATTTTTTTCCCTCCTTTTCCCTACCCTTTCCCTTAGATGGCAAGTAATGTACAATTCTTCTATACTTATTTCCACAATTAATCATGCAGATTAAAAAGGAGAAAGAAAACAAAATGCAAGCAAATAACAACAAAAAAGTGAAAATATTATGATGTGATCCACACTCAGTCTCCACAGGCCTCTCTCTGGCTGCAGATGGCTCTCTCCATCTGAAGACCATTGGAACTACCCTGAATCACCTCACTGTTGAAAAGAGCCACATCCATCAGAATCGATCATTGTATAATCTTCTTGTTGCTATGTACAACAATCTCCTGGTTTTATTCATTCCAAATCATCCTGCTGGTTGTTTCTTATAGAACAATAAAATTCCATAATATGCATAAATTATAATTTATTCAGCCATTCTCCAATTGATGGGCATCCACTCAGTTTTCAATTTCTTGCCACTACAAAAAGGGCTGCTATAAACATATTTGCACATATGTGTCCTTTACTCTTTTTTATGATCTCTTTGGAATACAGGTCCAGTAGAGACACTGCTGGAACAAAGGATGTGCACAGTTTGATAGCCCTTTGGGCATAGTTCCAAATTGCTCTCCAGCATGGTTGGATCATTTTTTTTCTTTTTTATTAATTTTATAATTATAATTTTTTGACAGTATATATGCATGAGTAATTTTTTTTTTTTACAACATTATCCCTCGTATTTATTTTTCCAGATTTTCCCCTCCCTCCCTCCACTCCCTCCCCTAGATAACAGGCAATCCCATACAAATTAAATGTGTTACAGTTTAACCTAGATACAATATATGTGTGTAAATCCAATTTTCTTGTTGCATGGTAAGAATTGGATTCCGAAGGTATAAGTAACCTGGGTAGAAAGACAATAGTGCAAACAGTTTACACTCAGTTTCCAGTGTTCCTTCTCTGGGTGTAGTTATTTCTGTCCATCATTGATCATCTGGAAGTGAGTTGGATCTTTTCTACGTTGAAGATACCCACTTCCATCAGAATATATCTTTATATATAGCAATCCCATACAAATTAAATGTGTTACAGTTTAACCTAGATACAATATATGTGTGTAAATCCAATTTTCTTGTTGCATGGTAAGAATTGGATTCCGAAGGTATAAGTAACCTGGGTAGAAAGACAATAGTGCAAACAGTTTACACTCAGTTTCCAGTGTTCCTTCTCTGGGTGTAGTTATTTCTGTCCATCATTGATCAGCTGGAAGTGAGTTGGATCTTTTCTACGTTGAAGATACCCACTTCCATCAGAATATATCTTTATATAGTATTGTTGTTGAAGTGTACAGCGATCTCCTGGTTTTGCTCATTTCACTCAGCATCAGTTCGTGTAAGTCTCTCCAAACCTCTCCATATTCATCCTGCTGGTCATTTCTTTTTCTTGTTCTTTTTTTTTTTTTGAGGCTGGGGTTAAGTGACTTGCCTAGTATCACACATTTTGGAAGTGTTAAGTGTCTGAGACCAGATTTGAACTCGGGTCCTCCTGAATTCAGGGCTGGTGCTCTATCCACTGCACCACCTAGCTGCCCCCTTGCTGGTCATTTCCATAAATTCATATATGGTTGGATCACTTCACAACTCCACCAACAATGTATTAGTGTCTCAGTTTTCCCACATCCCCTCCAACATTCATCATAATTTTTTCCTGTCATCTTAGTGAATATGAGAGAAATATGTGCTTTTCTCTGATCAATGGATCACAATATTGCTGAGAACTAAGTCTATCATAGTTGACCATCCTACAAAGATGTTACTGTGTACAATACTTTCTTGGTTCTACTCACTTCACTCAGCATCAGTTTCATTTAAGTCTTTCCAAGTTCTTCTGAAATCAATCTGTTCACCATTTCTTATAGAACAATAACATTCCATCGTATTCATATACCACAACTTGTTCATCCATTCGCCAGTTGATGAGCATTCCCTCAATTTCCAATTCTTTGCCACCACAAAAAAGAGCTGCTATAAATATTTTTGTACATGTGAGTCTTTTCCCTTTTTGATGATCTCTTTGAGCTACAGACCTGGTAGTACTATTGCTCAAAGGGTTATGCACAGTTTTATAGCCCTTTGTTTAGATCAGTTCACAACTAAGGAAGAATATTTTAATTGGCAAATCATGTCATCGTATTATTATGAAAACAATTTTTTTCTTTAAGCCTCTGAAAGAGTCTCAGAGACCCCCAGGGATCTGTGGACCACACAATGTCCTGGTCAGATAACCATTTAACATATACTCTCTGATGGTAATGCTGACAATAAATAATCAGAGAAGTATGACTAGGTTAATTGAATGAAGGATGGTCTTCAAAGCTTGTGAGATGTCTAAAACGGCCCTTAACTGAAGATATTTGGAAAACAGTTCTGAAGAGAAGTAAAACCTATCAATTATAATAAATAATAATTTAATAATAATAAAGTATTCAAATCACTAATAGTCAAAGAAATATACATTCAAACCAATCTCAACTATTGCTTCATGTCCATCAAATTAGCAAAGGTGGAAGATGGAAATATTCAATTTAGTGGGATTATGGCAGCATGGGCCCACTAATTCACTGCTGACAGAATTCTGAATTGGTTGGACCATTTTGTAATATTATTTGGCATTATGAAGGAAAAATTATAAAACTGTTCATATCTTTCTTTGACCTAATGATGTCATTATTGGGTTTACATCCTAAGGAGGTTTTTGATGACAAGAAACAAAAATCTATCTGAACAAAAATATTCATAGCTGTGCTATTTGTAACACTAATTTATGGGAAATAAGTATGTGCTTAATTGGGGAATGAGTTGAACAAATTGTGGCACACAAATGCTTTGGAATAGTATATATTATAATGGCAAATAATATTACAAAATGGTTAGACTAATTCATAGTTACTAACCTGTAACTAATATAGGTTAATGGGTCTATATCACCACTCCTCATTGGCCCATTCTTTCCAGGTCCTCATATTGAGGCTTTATAAGGGCATCTCTCTACTCTTCTGTCGTTACAAACTTACAAAGCAGATGGCTATCTGTCTGAACAAATGGAAAACATGGAAGCATGAATTTGTGTGGTTTAGGGTGTTTCTGAGATTGTGCAATATAGGGAATTCTTTTGGGAATATACTAGAGATATGTTGGAACAAAATTGATTAAAACAGACTTTTTTAAATTATAGCTTTTTATTTACAAGCTATATGCATGGGTAATTTTCCAGCATTGACAATTGCAAAACCTTTTGTTCCAACTTTTCCCCTCCTTCCCCCGACCCCTTCCCCCAGATGGCAGGTTGACCAATACATGTTAAATATGTTAAAGTATATGTTAAATACAATATATCTATACATGTCCAAACAGTTATTTTGCTGTACAAAAAGAATCGGACTTTGAAATAGTGTACAATTAGCCTGTGAAGGAAATCAAAAATTCAGGCGGACAAAATTGGGATTGGGAATTCTATGTAGTGGTTCATACTCATTTCCCAGAGTTCTTTCGCTGGGTGTAGCTGGTTCAGTTCATTACTGCTGTATTGGAGCTGATTTGGTTCATCTCTTTGTTGGAGAGGGCCACGCCCATCAGAATTGATCATCATGTAGTATTGTTGTTGAAATATACAACGATCTCCTGGTCCTGCCCATTTCACTCAGCATCAGTTCATGTAAGTTTCTCCAGGCCGTTCTGAAATCATCCTGCTGGTCATTTCTTACAGAACAATAATATTCCATAATATTCATATACCGCAATTTATTCAGCCATTCTCACTGATGGGCATCTACTCAGTTTCCTTTAAAACAGACATTTTTAAGAAAGAAAAATGTTTGGAGTTACCAGGGTGAACAAGATCCATTGGTTTCCAGACGAGACACTGAATAAGTTGTTGCTTGGCAATTATTCAGGATAGCTCCAGTCTGGGTAGTCACTAGCCCCTGAAAAGTAGGCAATTGACCCAAATTGGAAAGAATAGGATTTGTATTTGCTGAAGGAACAGTTTAAGGTCTTCCTCAATGTTCCCAAGATTGTGGGGCACCAGAGTGACTTATTTAACAAGAGAACATTTTTATATTTACAGAACATTTTCTCCCTCCGCACCTCCCCACACAGGACTCATAAATTCTATGCTAATAACAACACTCATCTAGCCATTTCCCTCAAGCCCAAGCTTTCTGCTATATATGCCTCCTTCATCCCAGCCCATGCTGGTGCCCTGAAAGGGCTATAAAGCTGCCAGAGTTTTCAATTTGACATTGATTTATCCTTCCCTGTTCCCAGGCCTGCCACCTCCTATCTTTTGATTTGCCATGGGTTGTAGAGCTCAGAGAAAGCTGACAGAGAGAAAAAGACTGATGGAGGTTTAAAGAAATGCATGTGTCCTGCTTCATGTATTAGCAGCTTTCCAAAGAGCCATAAGCCTGGGGCAAAAACTCTTTTCATGCCAGGCAAGTGGTAAGGGATATTGATTTTCTTTTTTAAACTACCAATTGCCTCATGGCCTGGTTTTTATTTTTATTTTATTTTTGTGGGCTTTTTGCTTCCCTTCTAAATTTAATTTTTTTTTAGTTTAAATTTATTTTATCTGAAAAAACAGTAAAAAACAAAGCAAAACAGAAAAACAGAAAAGAACCGCAAAACAAAATAAAGAAAAACAAAAGGGAACATTGTCATGTGTCTAGCAAAACATTAGGGAGAATTCAAAATGTATAACAACAAATTATCAGATCAAGAAAGCACATATATATGTAAAAAAATTATATTCATGAATGTCCATTTTTTCTTTACATCCTTGTAAACTGTTCTTTGGTTCTCTGCTGTGTACCTTATTTACTTTTTCCCCCTTTCATTCCTATCACCACCCCCAAGCATGCAGCAGTTAAGAAAAGATATAGTTATGTAGATATATACATACACACACACACACCCTACCTACACACACATCTTTCCTATCTCTGATGACACATCAATTAAATTCAGCTCCTTAACTTGCCTTGCTATTACTTAACCTCCCCTCACCCAAGGATCCTTCCTTGTCTTCTTCCCTAACCTTTTGTTTCTTTACCTATCTTTCTCCCCTTATTTCTTAATAGATTTTGAAGGGATACCCTTCGTGGTATACATGTAATATTGCCTATTGAACCCATTCCCAATGTGAGTAGTGTTCAGAACTATAAGCCCTCCTTCTCCCTTTGATGCTTCTGTGTCTATTCTTCCTCTGCATCTCAGGTGTATAACCTGATTACTGTTTTTACTTTAACTCTAACAATCTTTCTTTTAAATTTTTGTCTATGTTAAGTTCCTTAAATATGATCTTTCATACTGATTCTTATGTTAAATTTTCAGTTAAGTTTGGGTTTGGTTGATAGGACATCCTGAAAATCTGCAAGTTCGTTGAATGTTCATTTTTTTCACATTCAGAATTATAGATAATTTTGCTGGATATGATATTTTTGGCTGCAGGCCTAGTTCTTTTGATTGTGGGTAGATATGATTACCTGCGGTCTTTTATTGTAGCTTCTGATAAGTTTTATACAATTCTAATATGCTCCAGCATATTTGAATTAATTTTTTCTTGTTTTTTGCAAAATTTTCTCTTTGATCTGGGGATTTCAAAATTTGGAAATAACATTTCCACAAAGGATCTCCTTGAGGTGGTAATCAGTAAATTTTTTCTATTGCATTATTTTCTGCATTATTGTGTCAAGTTTCTCTTTTTGGTCACAACTTTTTGGCAATCCAATTATTCTTATATTTTCTTTTTTTAATCTATTCTCTAGATCTGTCATTTATTTAATAAGATGTTTCACATTCTGTTCTATTTTCTCATTCTTTACAATCTATTTTGTCATTTCTTGGTCTCTCATGGCTTCACTGACTTGCCCTTGTCCAATTCTAATTTTCAAAGAATTATTTTCATCTTTGAGATTCTGTACCTCCTGTTCTAGTTGGTTAATTTTCTTTCATAAGCTTCTTGGATTTTTTTTTTTTTTTTTTTAGTTTTTCCTCAAAGTCTCTTTTTAAAATTCTTTTTTGAGTTCTTCTATAAATTCTCTCTGGACAGGGAAGCCATTTCACATTGCTCTTTGGGAAAGAAGCTTTTTTTTTTTTTTTTTTTGCTAGTGTCCTCTGAAAACGAACCTGTTCTCATAATATGTTTCAACAGTGAGGTTCTTTCTTCTTTGCCGATTATTATTATTATTTTTTTAAATAAGAGGCATTAGTGTAAGCACCTCTTATTGTGAGGTAGGGGTGTGGTGCCTCAAGCTTCCCTTCAGCTCTCCACTCTGACAGGGAACCCCAAACCAAGAGCTCTGTCCTCCTGCAAGTGCCTACAGCCAACACTGTCCTCCACTATTTCTTTACTCACCAGGTACTGACTGCTTCTTGCCCAGGGCCATGTCTCATCAGCCGAGCCGGACCTGTGCAGATCACAATCAGCTGAGGTTCGCTCAGTCCTACTAGATTTACACCCTGAGGAGACAAGAAGTCAGGGAGCAGGAACAGAAAGTCTCCATGGTTCCTGCTGAGACTCGCCAGACACCTCTGGAGCTAGCCCAGAGATGTTTGCACTTCAGACAGGTTAAATCCTCTACCCAGTCTTCAGATCTTTTAGGATTGTACCAGGAGCACACCTGCCCCAAGTCTTTACTTTTCACCAGTTGATGTTCACCCCGAGTTGCAAATTTGTTCTATTTGTAGGGAAATCGGAAGAGCTTGAAATTTACCAACTTACTTTGCCATCTTCCCAGAATCTTTCCCCCACCCCAATGCCTTGCTTTGTTTTTGTGGGTTTTTTTTAAGTTGCTGACTGGTATATGTTTAATATTTACTTGGCTGTTTTATGCAAATAAGAAGGCAAGCCTTCTCTCACATTCATTTTTCCTCTTGTTTTTGTTTTTTTTTTTTTCTCATCTTGCCTCAATATTAACCTTTCTAATCAAATGGTAATTTCCAACCAAGAAGCATAAGTTGATAATAATAATTTATAAAACACATGAAGGCTTACAAAGCACGTTAGGAATCTCTCTCATGTGATCCTCAAAAAAATTCTGTGCAATAGGTGCTGTTTATCCCCTTGTTACTGATGAGGTGAAGTCTAGCTTTGGGGTTCCCTTTTAGGGAACCAAAATATGATGAGGTTTATGTTTGGGGGCTCCCTTTCATAGGGACTAGATTTAGGAAACCAAAATGAGATTAGGGTTTCTGGTGGTCAGGGAGTTAAATGATCTAGTGTCAGGTTTGGGGTTCAGGGAACCAAATGGAGAGGTTTGGCCCTCCTGTACCCCCTTGGGATTCAGCGCAAGGATAGGGAGTTCTGGGGAACCCCCTTCTGGAGCTGTAGTGATTCTCTGTAAAGGAACCTAGATTGATAAAAGAAGTTTATTGTAGGAATTGGAAGTAAGGTTAGAAACCCTGACAGAGAGGCATAAAGTCTCTTTAGGGAAATAGGTGAGGATAAAGAGAGGATGGCACTGGAAAATAATATTATTCCAGTGGGCAGAGGCTTCCTTGGCATAGCATGGCATGTTTGGAACCTCTGCAAGGAGAGGATTTTAGTTTGGCTCTTTTATAATAGGAGCTTTGGCTACAAGCTGAAGGGGGCTACAAGTGGGTCCCCCCATAGTATGGGTGGAGTCCCAAGTTGGCTCTATCTATAAACCGGGTTTCAGCTTGGGCTGGAATTTGAATAGAACTGTGTTTCTTTAATTGAATAGGGTTGGAATTCTAACTAACCCCACCAAGATAACAGACTGAAGCTGTTTATCTTGTTTCCCTCAGCGCATCCCTCACTGAGGCAGAGTTGAAGATTTTCTCCTTCAGAAGTTTTAGAGTTTCAGGGTACATTCTTCATTACTAAAGAGGAAACTGAGGAAGCCAGAAGTTGATTTGCACTAGCTGTGCAACTAGTAACTGTCTGAAGCAGGATTTAAATTCTGTTTTTTCTCATTCCAGGGGCAGCCAGAGGGCTGTCAGGAAGAAAAGTTTAAACTTGACCCCAGACACTTAGTAGCAGCGTGAGCCTGGACAAGGCACTTGCCCTTGTTTGCCCCAGTTTCCTCTTCTGTAAAATGAGCTGGAGAAGGAAACAGCAAATGTCTGAATAGCAACAATTTACTAATTCCAAGTCCGACTCTCTGTGTACTCACTGTGGCAGCTGATTGTCATGTTGCACAGTGGACACTGATTCTCTGGGGGAAGAATCGTTACAGTTCTTCCTCAGGGTTCTGAGGCACTCAGAGGGTGGGGATTTTTCTCTGGCATCTAATCCAGCCCAGAGGCAAAGTGTTCCCCTTCCCCTTCCTGTATGGAGCCAGTAGCCAACACTGAATTCCATTTAACCACTTACTGACACAGCTTTTACATAGGAATATGGACTTCAAAGATACAGCAAGAACATCATTTCCTGCACCTCTCCTAGGGCATGTTTCTCCCATACCATCTTAATCTCTAAAAGAGTGGGCTTAAAGTTTAGCTCAATTCTTACATAAGCGCTGGCTATATTCATGTCTAGAGGGGCAGGATTGCTGAATACATATTTGTGCTAGGGGTCCTGAGTGACATTCCTGGGCAACTCTTAGACTTTTGAAATTCCCAAGATTTGGAGACTAACACTCACTTCCCCAGATGCCCTGAGAAGAGTGACCCAGATTCCACAGAAGTGAAAGAGGTAGTGACAACAACCAAAGTAAACAGGACTTTTTGGATTGCTCTGCCGTCAATCAAAAAGGTTCCCCTTCAGTGCATCTCTAAGTTGATTGGGGAGCAGCTAGATAGAACAGTAGATAGAGCATCAGTCTTGAAGTCAGGAGGTCCTGAGTTCAAATCTAACCTCAGACACTTAACACTTCCCAGCTGTGTGATCCTGGGCAAGTCACTTAACCCCAATTGCCTCAAAAAAAAAAGTTGATTGGAACCATTTCCAGAATGTCTGCATGTGCTCCACAGTCGGTCTCTCCCAGGCACTTCCTTTTACATGTAATTTTCCGAGAAGCAGCTCACTGTCTTAGGAGTGACAGCATTCCAAGGGATCCAGTTTCTGACCCTGTTACAACATATAAATAGGAGGCAAATAATTTTCAGAGTGGGATGATTAGCAATGAAAAGGCATAACATGAAATTCTAGTTCTCATTTCTAAAAGGTGACTTTGCATTGGCTTCCTGGACTGTTTCCTTCTCTGCTGTCATTATTTGGGTGTCAGAAGCAGTTATAACCCGAGCCCCATAGGCAGGGCAACCAATCTTTGTACCAACCAAGTTCCCCCTTGAAGATTTGGACCTTGACTATTCAATGACTATTTCTCTGAGCATTTTAACTTTCCAGATCCACTAAGCCCCAGAAAAGGGCTCATTTAAGTCTTCTATTAGCTCTTGGCAATAGCCAATGCAAATCTCTGTCACAGAGCTAACATCATGGAGGGACTAGTGTGTGCTGGGCTCCTGGGACCATTTAATTAAAGGTATAGTATTAGAATGGCTACTCCCTTCCCCCCACTCCGCCCTCCCCCCAAAATCCCTGGAAGGGAGCAGCAGCTGGCAGAGGTCAGGGACATCAGGTATTACCAAACCTGAAGTGGGAGTAGATGCCAGAGGGATAACTGAGGTGGGAATTCCAGGATCAGTGAGGAAGCATGAATTGAAAATTACTGAAAAAAAAAAAAAAAAAAAAAAAAAAAAAACAATTATGGGAGTTGGTGAAGGCAGAGTTCCTGGAGCCAAATTTCTCCAGATATTCTAAGAGAAACACTTTGTCCATCAATGCAGTTTCCCTTTCTGGACAAATAAAATGGTTCAGCAGCCAGATGGCAACATTCCCAAACTGCTGAAGCAAGGAAAGCACTCATTTTATATGCTGTTTTGCTTTGCACCTCTCTAATGGAGTTGGCTGTTATTAAGCGTTATAGATCTCTCTGAGAGGCACTATGACATAATCGTTCTCAAATTTTCCTGATCTCTGGACACCTTTATACTTTTTAAATTAATAATAATTTTTGTTTAACCATGATTAACATGGAAATATGTTTTGCATAACTGAAAATGTATAATTTTTATCAAATTGCTTAGGATCTCAGAGAGGAAGGATGGAAGGAAGAGAATTTGGAACTCAAAATTTTTAAAAATCAATGTTAAAAAGTATTTTTACACGTAATTGGGGGAAAATAAAATGAGATATATAAAAAATGAGACATATTTATAAATATAATATAAATATATTTACATATAATATTTATTTATTGTACATTATATATATAATAAATATAATATATATAAATAAAATGAGATATATAAAAGAGATATATTTATTAATATAACATAAACATATTTATATATGATATTTATTTATTATATATTATATATAAATAATAAATATAAATATATAAATAAAATAAGACATATAAAAATATATTTAAAATTATATATATATATATGTATATATATATATAATAACTTAGAGATATTTACCACATTAAAAGTTAGAGCATTTTAGCAAGATGCCAAGTTTTTTTAAATAGCAAATATGGCATAAGAGTTTATTCTAAAGGATGTGTCTCTGGGTATAGCTATTGGTCCTCTGATGACCAAGGAAAAAAGGACATCTTTCCAAGTCTGTATCAGTTATTAAGCCATAGAAATGATTATTTTTCATCAAATATTGAATTAGCTGAGAAATCATTAGCTGCCCATGGGTGGCAGAGATAAATTGCTACTCACAGCAGCTTGCCAGCATCCATCAGGCCTGCCACTGAGTGAGTACATGTTTTATATGACTCTTTTGTATTTCAACAGGCAACCTCTTGTTTCTTTCTGATTTAGTGACAATAGTTTATTCCAGCATGATTCCCTTGGACATAATAAATTAAGGAGCTCATTAAAGAATGAGTCATATTCATAATACAGATTGTACAAATTCCAGGCCATATTGAGGCCACTGGGTTGACTATTTATAAAACACATTTTTTATTCTTTGTTGATAATTGCAGGATAGGGGTTTGAGTTGGGGACTACTGGAATACAGGAATAAAAAAATATGAAGAGTGGACAATACAGCTAATTCTAAAAGGGCTGAAGCAAGAGGAATAAAATTGATGTAAGAATTTCAGAGATGCCAGTAAAGAATCAATTGTCTTAAATTGACTTGAAATTCAATTATCCTGAGCAGTGGCCTCTAAATTTTTGGGGTCACATACTCTTATAAGTTAAACAAATTAAGCAATTACTCAAAATTTATTTGAAAGAACAAAAGTTCTCAGGAGAAAAAAAGAATAAAAAATGAAACAGCATGAGAACACGTAGCTATCAAACCAGATCAGAAAATTGTGCAGTTTTAAGCTGTTAAGACTTTTGGGACACCCTATATATTATGTGTATATATGTATTTGTATATAGACACATGCACACATCTATCTATTTAGCTATCTGCCTATCTACAGGCATATATTAATATATATGCATATATATGTATATTAATAGCATCTAGGTGGTACAGTGGATAGATCACAGGAAAACTCAAATCTGGTTTCAGAAACTCATTTACTGTGTAATCCTGGGAAAGTCACTCATCCCTGTTTGCTTCTCAGTTGATCATCTATAAATGAGGTCATGAAGAGTTGGATATGACTGAAATGACCAAGCATACACACACACATATATATGCATACATACATGTATGACACTATTACTACTTTCTGATCTGGTAGTGTGAGTATGGATATTGGATAGTGGATAATAATGGTGAGCATTTATATAGTACTTTAAGGTTTGCAAAGCACTTCTGCTACATACCTTATCTCATCTGATCCCTATAACAACCCTGGGAGCTAGATGCTGTTGTTATCTTCATTTTACAGATGAGGAAACTGAGGCAGACAGTGGTTAAGTTACTGAAGTAGGGCCATATGGCTAGTAAGTGTCTGAAGTTGGATTTAAATTTGAGTTATTAACACCATTCATGGTACTTTATCTACTATGCCATACTAACCAAGCAAATAGATTTTCCTTTTTTAGAAAATATTTTTGTTGAAAGATAACACAATAGAATCACTAAATAATAGGTCATAGTAGTCAGTAAATCTAACAGCTTTTCAATAAGACTTGTGCTTATGTATAGATATTTGCCTCCCATAAAAAAAAGTCTATTTTTTATTTTTACTTCTGCTCAGCAGTTTTCCATATGAATCCATTTCTCCTTTTCTTCACAGTTCTGGTTAATGGATGGTATCACACCTCAATTTCCTAGTTCTGTTTGAATGGTTGAGTTATATTTTTTGTATGAGTATAAGAAGTGTAACAATGTGTACATGAAAGGGAGTCACCTATAACAAGGCTAGAAAAGGAAGTGGGTGCCAGCCCGTGAAATATTTAAAATGCTAAATAGAGGATGTCATGTTTAAAGTCAATAGAGAGTCATTGGAGGCTATTGATTAGGGAGGGAAGCGACATGTTTAGACTTTTCAGTTAGGAAAATCATCTGCTTTAGGAAGTTTGGAGATGATGGACAGGTGAGAGGTGATGAGGATCTGAATTAGGGTGATGGCTGTGCAAGCAGAAAGAAAGGGAGAGATGGTGATCAATGTTGGGGAGAAACAACAAGATTGGTCGGTTGTTTGGATATGTGGAGCAAGGAGTCAAAATGACAGGTTGTATACTTGGGGGACCAGAAAAAATGGCAGGAGCCTCACAGAAATGTGAAATCTGCAATTCTGATCACAACTGGTCATGCCTTTTTCCTGTGTGACCCACTATCACAACCAAAATGAAAAGATTAGGTTGGAGCAAGATCCTTATTTCCTGGTCACTGCCCCAGAGACAACCTCAGAGTGCCACCTGCCAGAGTTGGGCAGTATTAATTTCTTCCTTTATGGCAGAAAAGGAAATAACCTGTGAGGAGGTTACCTAAACATGCATTCTCTGATTTCAAACTATTTTTCACCAGTCTTACCTTTCCAGGTGCCATGAAGAGCCTGCATAAGTATGAGGTTGTATCCTCAGCCCTGAAACATTGTCCTGGATACCCCACTTGGTTTCTCTGGTTTTATAGCCCATCTAGGCAGTTTTGTGACTAAAACAAAGCAAAACACACCCAGGCAAGTGACACAAACTCCTCAAAATAAATTATTTCTTGGTTTGCTTATTTTTAGTCTTATCTCATCCACATTGAACGGAAGTACACTGGCCCAATCTTACCGCTGATCAGTGGCAAACCTTTGGCTTGACATTGGGGAAAGGGGAAGAAGGAAGAAGCTGGAACATCTAGCACTTTCCTTTTTAACTGATTAATCTTCTATCAGGTGCCATACTCAATTGTTTCCATGCTACCCAAAGATTGCAAGTCAGTCAGTGAATAAACAGTTAATGAGCACAGATGATGTGCCAGGCAGTGTCCTAGAGATGGAGGATGCAAAAACAAAGAATGAAACAATCCTTGCTGTCAAGGAACTTTTAAAGAGGAGACAATAAGTACATATCTAATTATATACTGAATAAATAGAAAGAGAATAAATAGAAATAAACACAAGGTAATTAAATGCAAAGTAGTCAGAGAAGAAGGAAAGAATAAGGGTGGGGGAAGGATCAGGAAAGGCTTCATGTAGAAGGTGGCACTTGAACTGTGTCTTTGTTTACATTTTTATTTATTTAATTTTGAATTTATAACATAAAATTGTAAAATAAAGTTATAAAATTATAAAATAAATTTATAACATTTATAAATTAAAATTATTAAAAAATAAAAGCCTTTCCATGACAGTATAATTTTTAAAAATATTATTATACATGAAACAGCAAATTTATTATATGCAACTTGTATTCCTTTAAATATATAATAAAGTTATCATTTAAGTTTCTTTTTTTTCCCTTTTTTCCTTCTCTCCCAACTTTAGAGATGGCTACCCTTATAAACACACACACACACATACACATTACACACACACAATCATTCTATACATACTTTTATTTATCAGTTCTTTCTCTGGATGCAGATAGTGTCTTCCTTCAATGTCCTTTGTGGTTAATTTGGATATTTATAATAGTCAAAATGGCTTATTTGCTCAAAGTTTTTCTTCATTATTTCATGCAAATCTATGTTTTTCTCAGATCATCAAGCTTATCATTTCTTATAGTATAATATTCAAGAACTGTGTCTTGAAGGGAAAAAGGAATTGTGTGAGGCTTATCTAAGAAAGGAGAACATAGCACCACTGGGATGTCAGTGCAAAAGCAGAGAAATAGGATCATGTAAACAAAAGGACTAGTTGGGCTGGATGGAAGAGAAAGGGAAATAATGTATAATGTTGCTGAAAGGTTGGGGTCAAATTGAGAAGAGCTTGCATTGTCAAACAGAAAAGTATATTTAATCCTAGAGGCAATAGGGAACCATTGGAATTTATTGAATACAGGAGCAATATGTTTATAATAATAGCCTTTTATTTTCACAATCTGTGCAAAGATAGTTTTCAACATTCAACCTTGTAAATCCTTGTGTTCCAAAATTTTTTCCCTACTTTTCCCTTTCTCTCCTCTACTAGACTGCAACTAATCCAATATAGGTTAAACATGTGCAATTCTTCTAAACATATTTCCATATTTATCAGAGCAACATGTTTGGAACTTAAAGAAAACTACTTTGGCAGCTGTATGGAGAATGGATTGTATTGGGGAAGGACCTCAGGCAGTGAAAATAATTAGCAGGCAATTAGATTTCATTATTCATTTCATTTTAAATTTCTGCAGTCTGGGCCAATGTCTCAATCATCCTGCTCTAGTTATTTCCTTCTCTTTGTGTTCTTTTAACCTCTAGTCTAGTCTATTTATATCTCTGTTTTCTCAACCTTCCCCTACTCTGGGTGAGTAGCAATTTACTTCCTATAATACTCTCCTACTTACTCCTTCTAAATGCCTTTCCCTTTTATTCTCCAAAATTCCAGGAAAACCCAGAGCAGGTTATCAGTTTGGGTTCTGAAAAGTGGAAATTTATACTGGGAAAAATCCACATGAAGTAAGTATTGCTGTGCAAACCCCAAGCCAGGCTTTTTAGTTTGGAAGATGGCAACATTAAGCCTGGAAAGATTATTCCAAACTTTCCTATTGAGTTTATCTGTTTTTCTTTGTAAGCAAATTGATAAGCAAATTGACTAGCCTTAGCTTATCTAGGCTCAAAGAAATTTAGCATTTTGGAGGACTAAGAATTGAGCTGGTTCTGATCAGCTTTGGCCAAAGATGCTTTGGAAAGACTAAAGCCTTGAGATAAAACAGGTTTAAGACTTCAGAAATTTGCCAGACGTTAGATGCAAAACTGGAAAGGAACTTTGAAGTCATAAATTCCAGCCTCCTCATTTTACAGATAAGGAAAGTTAGGCTCCGAAATGGTAAATAACTCGCCCAAAGACACATAGATAGCAATTTTAAAAGTTTTTAATTCACTTTAAATTTAAAAAAACAAAAGAAAAAAGAAAAATATTTCCATGTACACAGCAGAACATAAGAAAGGATTAAATATAAAACAAATTTCCATTTCAAACAAAAATTTTTTTGAATGCTAAGTAATATATACTACATATTGCTTTCAAAAATGCCCAGCTTTTTTGTTCTTCCTTCTAAATTTTCTTTTGTTCTCTGCTGTGCTCTGGTTTTTTCCCCCTCCTCACCTCATATTAGAGAAGGCTACAATTAAACACAAATATATATATATATATATATGTATATATATATACACATATATATGTATATATTTATATATACACACACATACCTGTGTGTACATACACACATATGTATAAACTTACTAACATATATAAAACATATATCTCAAAGCTGTTTCAATTTGCAATTCTCTAATCCATAATGATTTTGAGCATTTTTACATGATTATATATAGTTTTGATTTCTTCATAAAAAACTGATAACATTTTCTCGTACAAATAAACAGTCTGATTTTATTGAATCCTTTATAATGTGTTTCTAATGTTTACATTACTCTTGGATCTTTTCTATTAAGTTCTACTCTTTTTGTCACAAATACCTAAAATCTGTTAAACATCCATTTTTTTCCCATTCAGGATTATACACACACACACACACACACACACACACACACACACACACACACACATATATATATATATATATATATGTATATATATATACACATATCCTGACTCTCACAACTCCAAATCTTTTGCTCTTCAAAATATGGTGTTCCTTCAATGTAGAAGCTGCTTGGTCTTGTGTGATCCTGATGGTCAGTGTGCAGTATTTAAATTGCTTTGTTTTGTTTTTTTCTTGATGCTTACAATATTTTTTCCTTAACCTGGGAGCTTTGAAATTTGTCTAGGATATTCCTGTAAGTTTTCTTCCTGGGATCTCTTTCAAGTAGTGATTGGTGAACTTTTTTTTTTTTTTTTTTTTCTATTTCTGCTTTACCTTCTTGTACTAGAACTTTTCCTTAATAACTTCTTGTAATACTGCATCGAGATTTTTTTTTTTAATCATAACTTTCAGGTTGTCTAACAATTCTTATCTTGCTCTCCTTGATCTATTCTCCAGATCAATTGTTTTTCTGATAAGATTTAGATTCTCTTTTATTATTTTATTCTTTTGATTTTTAAAATTATTTCTTAGTGTCTTATTACATTGTTAATTTCCCTCCGCTAATTCTAATTTTTAAAGTTATTTTCTTAAGTTTTTCACTCTCTTTTTTCCAATTATTGACTTTTTCTTGGATTTCTCTTATTTAAAAAAAAATTTTCCTTGATCTCTGTTATTTGATTTTTGAAGCCCTTTTAAATTCTTCCAAGAACTCTTTTGAAAAAGGAGTGGCTTCATGAAAAGGTGTTCCAAATCACTATTGATCAGAGAAATGCAAATTAAGATAACTCTGAGGTACCACTACACACCTGTCAGATTGGCTAAGAATAGGAAAAGATAATGATGAATGTTGGAGGGGATGTGGAAAAACTGGACACTAATACATTGTTGGTGGAGTTGTGAATGGATCCAACCATTCTGGAGAGCAATTTGGAATTATGCCCAAAAAGTTATCAAACTATGCATACCCTTTGATCCAGCAGCATTTCCCAAAGAGATCTTAAAGAAGGAAAAGGGACCTGTATGTGCAAGAATGTTTGTGGCAGCCCTCTTTGTGGTGGCCAAAAACTGGAAACTGAGTGGATGCCCATCAATAGGAGAATGGCTGAATAAATTATGGTATATGAATGCTATGGAATATTATTGTTCTGTAAGAAACAACCAGCAGGATGATTTCAGAAAAACCTGGAGAGACTTAACATGAACTGATGTTAAGTGAAATGAGTAGAAAAACAAGAGAACATTGTATAGAGTAACAAGATTATGCAATGATTAACTCTGATAAAGTTGGCTCTTTTCAACAATGAGATGATTCAAGTCATTTCCAAGAGACATGATATGAACAGAATCATCTGCAACCAGATAGAGGACTGTGGGGACTGAATGTGGTTCAACACATAGTATTTTCACCTTTCTTGTTGTTGTTTTCTTTTTTTTCTTTCTTATTTTTTTCCTTTTTGATCTGAATTTTCTTGTACAATATGATAAATGAGACATGTATAGAAGAACTGCACATGTTTAACATATATTGGATTACTTGCTGTCTAAGGGAAGAGGATGGGGGAAGGGAGGAAGAAAAATTTGAAACACAAGGTTTTGCAAGGGTGAAAATTATCTTTGCATGTATTTTGAAAATAAAACTATTATTTTTAAAAAGAGAGGGAGATAGTAAGCAGGCTGATTTCAGAAAAGGCTAGAGACACTTACATGAACTGATTCTGAGTGAAGTGAGTAGAACCAAGAGAACATTGTACCCAGTAATAACAAGACTATGTGATGGTCAACTAAGATGGGCTTGGCTCTTTATAACAATGCATTGTTTCAAGGCAATTCCAATAGATGTGGGATGGAAAGTGCCATCTGCACCCAGAGAGAGAACTATGGAGACTGAATGTGGATCAAAGGATAGTGTTTCCACTTTTTTGTTGTTGCTTTTTGTTTGCTTTTTTTCTTTCTAGTGGCTTTTCTCCCTTTGATCTGATTTTTCTTGCACAACATAACAAATATGGAAATATGTTTAAAAGAACTGCATATATTTAACATATATCAAATTGCTTGCTGTCTTGGGGAGGAGGGAAATAAAAAAGGAAGGGAGACAAATTTAGAAAACAAAGTTTTATAAAAATGAATGCTGAAAATTATCTTTACATATATTTGGAAAAATAAAATACTATTTTTAAAAAAGGAGTTGCTTTTTTCATATTCCACTTTGAATATGAACCTGGATTTTCTCTATTCCCACATTAACTATCCATGATTAAGTTCTTTTTCCTTTGCATAATCATTTTTCTGTTGTTTTGTTTTATTCTATTTTTGACAGCTTATTATTATAATCAGGTTCTCATTTCAAGGAATGATACCTCAGGCCTCAGGTGCTTTTTACTGTTATTTTTTGAACTCTGTCCTAGCACCAACTTTAAACACTCCTCTCCACTCCTAAGCAAGGGTTGGGGCTCCCACTCTCAGGGTGCCACAATGCTTTTGTGTGCTCTCTCTGGTGGCTGCAAATTTCAACTGTCCTCTCTGCCCTGGAACTAAAACCAGGAACTCTGCTCTTTTACAATGCAGCTAGCAAAGTCCCAGAGCATATGCTAATGTCTTCCCTGCAGCTGCAGCCTAGAGCATATCTGGTCAGCACAGCTGAGTCTGGCATCCAACAGCAGAAGGTCCTCCTCAGTCTTCCAAACTTACACTGTGAAAGTTTCTGAGACCAAGGCTGCTTCCCAGCCCAGCTGCCCAAGGGCTTCTTTATTGAACCAGCAAAGTCCTCCAGAAGGTGTTTAAGCTTCAACTCCTGGAGGTCAAGTCTTTCCTAAAATCCCCTCATATTGTCTTAGGACAACTGCTTCTGCTGCTCTATGTTCACTTTGTGGTGATGGTCTGTCTGTCTTGGGGGGGGGATTTGGAGAGTTTGAAGTTTTCTGAGCTATTTCATCATTGTCCTTAAAATCCTCTCCCCCACATAGGTACCAATTAGCAGTACTGAGATTTAAACCCAGATTCCATTATTTTAGATCCAAAGCTCATTCTTTCACACCATTCTCTCCATAATTCAGAATCCATCACATAAAAGAACAATGGTTTTTATAACTGGAAGCTGTGAGGGGAATATCCTGCAGAGAACAGGGTGGTAAATTATTCGTAAATGCTATACTGTTATGCATGTGGCACCTAACATTAAAAGTTCATTGTGCACCTAAGATGAGTAGTATTAGCAAGGGAAGAATTTCTTTATCAGTGGAAGACTAATGGTGAAGTTCTTATAGTATTGCTATCCCTTTTCTTGTAAATTTGTTCAGTTACTTATCAGCCACGTATTTGGAGGGTGTTGGAGCTGGTCAGGGAGAAGCAGAGCAAAATTCCACAGAGAAGAAGGGTTATTTAGAATTGATAAAGGATGTCAAACATTAGAACAGTAATAGCAACTAAATCTATCTAAGGAATGCTGAAGCCATATATTGACTTAGATAATGTTAAGATGTGGTTTTCTATGTGAGGCTGTATTTTTATTTATTTGGTTAAATAGTTCTCTAGTGCATTTTAACCTGGTTTGGGCTTCTCTTGGAGTATTGCAGGCTGCAGTGCAGCAAAAGGGGCAATGCATTTGTCATCCTTCCACTAAACTCCCTGGACCTCTCCTCTATTACATTGTATTATTTATATAATATAATAATACAGTGCCACCTTGTAGCAATTCTTCAGGATTCTTTAGTGACATGGAGCATTTTATTGACCTCTCTATTTTATCTGACCTTAAATGTTAGCTGTTTTCTGTAGGGTCAAACCATCTCCTCAAGACAAGCTGCGACCAGCCCCAGAATGTTACATCATTAAAAGAAGTGCCCAGCAAGAAGGTGGGGGGAAGGGAGGGGGAAAAAAAGAGAATGCAGGGTTTTACAGGAGGGAATGTCGAAAATGATCCATGCACATAGTTTGAAAATAAAAAGGTTTAATTAAAAAAAAAAAAAAAAAAAGGGCCCAGGAGTCTATGCCATTCTTGGGAAATTTATTCTGTGAAAAAAATGCTAGTCATTCCCCCAGCCCTAGTATCCATGTCTCCAAACCCATTAAATTAGATTTGGAATGTGGGAGACCCCCTAAAACTGGGGGAACGTTACTGGTAGAAGCTTAAACAGAGAGATGACATCTTAAACCCACCCCCCCATGAGTGCACTGGAGAACCCTGGGAGAGGGGTGAAATGTAACATCTGACCTCCCAACCAGTATAAGTTAGGGTAGTCACAGTTATATTAATTTTAATTACTTATCTGTGGACTTGTATATTCCAGTAGAATGTAAACTCCTGAAAGACATTTCGATTTTTGTTTGTGGCAGCTCTCTTTGTAGTGGATGCCCATCAACTGGAGAACGGCTGATTAAATGCAGTATATGAAGGTTATGGAATATTATTGTTCTGTAAGAAATGACCAACAGGAGGAATACAGAGAGGCCTGGAGAGACTTACATGGACTGATGCTGAGTGAAATAAGGAGACCATTATACATGGCAACAACAAGACTATACAATGATCAGTTCTGATGGACATGGCTCTTTTCAACAGCAAAGTGATTCAGGCCAATTCCAATAGATTTGTGATGAAGAGAGTCATCTGTACCCAGAGAGAGGATTGTGGTAACTGAGTATGATTCACAACATAGCATTTTCACTCTTTGTTGTTGTTCGCTTACATTTTGTTTTCTTTATCATTTTTCCCCTTTTTGATCTGATTTTTTTTTGTATAGCAAGATAATTGCATAAATATGTATGCATATATTGGATTTAACGTCTATTTCAACATGTTTAACACGTATTGGACTACCTGCCAAATAGGGGAGGGGATGGGGGGAAGGAGGGTAAAATTTGCAACACAAGGTTTTGTAAGAGTCAATGTTGAAAAATTATCCATGCATATGTTTTATAAATAGAAAACTTTAATAAAAAAAATTTTAAAGACATTTCATTTTTGTCTTTGTAGTCCCAAAACCAATCACCCTTCTTTTGTAGATAGTAGTAGGTACCTGATATATATTTAGTGATTTTATTGAGCTGAACAGGAGAGTGATCTCTGGGCAGCTTTTGAAGCAAGTCTGACTATTAGAGACCTGAAATTTCTCACATGTAGGCCATGCATGGAATTCCAATTTGTAACAAAGGTCACTTAGACTGCAAGCATGCTCAATTAATTTATTACAGATATTGGTGGTCCCCAATCAATTGGGTCTAAGACTTTCCTTATGGTTAGGAATCCCTCTATTCAAGGAAAAATTGCTTTTATACTCATGGTTGGAATTGATCACTGTTCTTCCTTCTTAAAGAGCTCCAAAATGACATTACTATGTTGGAGATATATGGTGTCCGGGGCAGCTAGATGGTGCAGTGGATAGAACATCGGCCCTGAAGTCAGGAGGACCTGAGTTCAAATCTGGCCTCAGACACTTAATACTTCCTTACCTATGTGATCCAGGGCAAGTCACTTAACTCCAATTGCCTTAGCAAAAAAAAAAAAAAAAAAAAAAAAAATTAAAAAAAAAAAAAATATATATATATAATGTGTCCACCTATGGTCAATCAGACCAATATGAGCTCAGAAAGCTCCACCACAGGTCAGGTTCAAATGCACATTTGGAATGGAGATGTCTATAAATGTGTGCATCTCACATTTCTTTTGAACTACTGAAATTCTGCTTCACTCAGAGCACAATGCCTTCTTTGACTGACTCCATGCTAGGCAATCCTTTGCCAGGATCTCCCATATCTCACAATCAATCCCTAAATTCTTCAAAGAGACTCTGAGAATGTCCTTGTATCACTTTTTCTCACTTGCCTTGTCTGAGTTCTCTGCAAAATAGTTTTTATGCACCAAAAACAGAATGAAGTATCATTCCATGATTGATCAATTCCAAAAGCAGAGAAATTTTATGGTTGACTAAAGGAAATGTCTGTCAATCATAACTACTTTGTCAACAGGCAATTTATAGGTCATTAGTCTTCAACCACAGGCCACCAATTATAGGCTATCTTAGTGGTCACTTTCTTCTCAACAACATTTCAGGGCCTTTCACAGTCATGAGACCCTAGGATTTCGCCAACTGTATCCTAGTGTCCAAGAAAAGTTGTGGTTTTGAAGCAAAGGTAAATGAACCTTATTATAAGCACTATAGTTGGAGGGAGAGAGAGAGTGCAGCACTTACCTTCTTATGATCTAACAGTGAATCTGGCTAAAAATCAAATATGATTAATATAATCATCAATACATGGTAATTTTCATCCATAGTATTAATTAACATAATTGCCTTCTTCTTAAATCTATTCCACTTAATTCACTAATTTAATCACTGATATTCATCAACTCACAATGAACTGACTAAATACTGATTAAACCAGGTAGGGGTATCAAAATTATAGTACAGTTGGTTACCTTTGAGGTCAGTTCCCAATGGCAATCTGCACAAACATACAGAGAGGGCTTACTTCTCCTGGGGTCTAACTAGAGGCCTGCTCCATATGGTGTTTACATAACTGGTCAATAAAAAATTGCTATAATCTCCTCAGTGAAGGTCTTTAGATAATACTTTGTTACCTGCTAAAGTGAAGAGGATAGAAAATAAAGCATGAAATATTAAGTTGTGTTTCTGTTCTCCCAGATGGCATTACAAGGTGCCTAAATACAGAAATCTCTTTGTATGTCTTGTTGCTGTCACTCCATTGATCTTCCAGAGATGGCTGTATTTATAAGGTTTTGTCTTTTTTTTTCTTTCTATTTTTTTATATAGTCATTTAAAAAACTGCACAGTTGATTAAAAAAAAAAAAAAAGGGAGTGAGGGGAGCGAGGAGAAAGTCAGGAAATGGAAGAGAAATTTTTCAGAAGCCATTTCCCCCAAAGAATTTGAACATCTTAAATGTTGTGTTGTTAGCCTCAGGCAGCATTGTTTGGTTGGTTCCCTAGCAAGATTGGAGGATGGAAGAAAAAAATAAAAAAGGAATCAAAAAGAAAATTTTTGTCCTATTTCCCAGTATCCTCCTCTTACTCTCCTGCTTTTCTCTTGTAAAAGCAGTTTCAACCTCCTTAACTCCCAAAGGACCATATCCGAGTCTTTTTTCTATGATACTACTTACTCAGCTGTGAGCAAGGTTGCTAACCTTGCACTTTCAGGACTCTAGCTAGAGGACAGTAAGGGTTTAATAAGAACCCAGAGGGTCTGCTGTTCAGTGGGCGTCTAAGCTCCTTCCTGGTAGAAAACCCTTGCTTTTTATCCTGGGTTTGTGATTCAGTTCTGGGGCTTAAGATTTTAGCAGAGAAACTATTAGAAAGGAAGCAAAAGACAAGGTGATTTGATCTGACAACAAATGTTTGAAGTGATAAACAAATTCAATGGCATCATAGATGGAAAGCAACACTAGAATGAGAATTAGGAAATCTGGATTCTGGTGCCAGCTTTGCCACACAGTCTACCAGCGATGGGCCTCAGTTCTCCCACCTGCAAAATGAAATGTTCTAGCATTTTCACTTTTTGTCGTTTGCTTGCATTTTATTTTCTTTCTCATTTTTTTTCTTGTTTGATTTGATTTTTCCTGTGAGCAAGAAAATTGTATAAATGTGTATGCATATTTTAGATTTAACATATATTTCTACCATGTTTAACATATGTTGGCTACTTGCCATATAGGGGAAAGGGTGGAGAAAGGGAAGGGGAAATTGAAACATAAGGTTTTGCAAGGATTAATGTTTTTTTTTTTTTAAATTATCTTTTTTTTTTATTATATATATATATATATATTTTATAATATTATCCCTTGTATTCATTTTTCCAAATTACCCCCCCTCCCTCTATTCCCTCCCCCCGACGACAGGCAATACCATACATTTTACATGTGTTACAATATAATCTAGGTACAATACATGTGTGCGAATATCATTTTCTTGTTGCACAATAAACATTAGAATCCGAAGGTACATGCAACCTGGGCAGACAGATATTAGTGCTAACAATTTTCATTCCCCTCCCAGTGTTTCTTCTCTGGGTGTAGCTACCTCTGTCCATCATTGATCAACTGGAAGTGAGTTGGATCTTCTCTATGTTGAAGATTTCCACTTCCATCAGAATACATCCTCATACAGTATTGTTGTTGAAGTGTACAGTGATCTTCTGGTTCTGCTCATTTCACTCAGCATCAGTTGATTTAAGTCTCTCCAGGCCTCTCTGTATTCCTCCTGCTGGTCATTTCTTACCGAGCAATAATATTCCATAACCTTCATATACCACAATTTACCCAACCATTCTCCAACTGATGGACATCCATTCATCTTCCAGTTTCTAGCTACAACAAAAAGAGCTGCCACAAACATTTTGGCACATATATGTCTCTTTCTGCTCTTTAGTATTTCTTTGGGATATAATCCCAGTAGTAGCGCTGCTGGGTCAAAGGGTATGCACAGTTTGATAACTTTTTGGGCATAGTTCCAGATTGCTCTCCAGAATGGCTGGATTCTTTCGCAACTCCACCAGCAATGTATTAGTGTCCCAATTTCCCCACATCCCCTCCAACATTTGTCATTATTTGTTCCTGTCATCTTAGCCAATCTGACAGGTGTGTAGTGGTATCTCAGAGTGGTCTTAATTTGCATTTCTCTGATCAGTAGTGATTTGGAACACTCTTTCATGTGAGTGGAAATAGTTTCAATTTCTTCCTCTGAGAATTGTCTGTTCATATCCTTTGACCATTTATCAATTGGAGAATGGTTCGGTTTCTTATAAATTATGGTCAGTTCTCTATATATTTTGGAAATGAGACCTTTGTCAGAACCTTTGTTTTTAAAAATATTTTCCCAATTTGTTACTTCCCTTCTAATCTTGTTTGCATTAGTATTATTTGTACAGAAACTTTTTAGTTTGATGTAATCAAAATCTTCTATTTTGTGATCAATCATGATCTCTAGTTCTCCTCTGGTCATAAATTCCTTCCTCCTCCACAAGTCTGAGAGGTAGATTATCCTCTGTTCCTCTAATCTATTTATTATCTCCCTCTTTATGCCTAAATCATGGACCCATTTTGATCTTATCTTGGTATATGGTGTTAAGTGTGGATCCATATCTAATTTCTGCCATACTAATTTCCAGTTTTCCCAACAGTTTTTTCAGAATAATGAATTTTTATCCCTAATGTTGGAATCTTTGGGTTTGTCAAAGATTAGATTGCTATAGATGTACCCTTTTTTGTCCTTTGTATCTAATCTGTTCCACTGATCTACCGGTCTATTTCGTAGCCAATACCAAATGGTTTTGGTGACTGCTGCTATATAATATAGCTTTAGATCAGGTACACTTAGACCACCTTCCTCTGACTTTTTTTTCATTAGTTCCCTGCAAGGATTAATGTTGAAAAATTATCCATGCATATGTTTTGAAAATAAAAAAAACTTTAATAAAAAATAAAATTAGAAAATGAAATGTTCTTAATTGATAAGAAAGAAATTCTTTGCCTTCAAGAAACTTGCATCCTACTTGGAGGCTCCAACATTTGAACAATTAAAATATATTTTATATAATATATGTAAATATATATTTAATATAATAAATATGAAAAGTTATAAAGTAATTTCTTTTTTAAACATCTATTGATTTTTAAAAATCTTATGTTATCTTTATTTTCAAATTCTCTCACCTACCCAGCTAGTGTCTTATAATATTAAAAAGAAAATGGAGGTGAGGGAGAAGACTATTCAGCAAAGCTATTATATTACTGATTTCATTGAAGTATGGAATAATTCATATCCATAATCCTCCACCCCTGCAAATAAGGGAGGGAAGTGCATTTTTCTCCTCTTTTGGGGGCATATGTGTGGTCATTAAAATTATACAGTTTTCAGTTTAAACGTTCTTGTCATTCTTTTTACATTATTTTTTCAATAGTTTATTATTTTTATTTCTCAAGAAATATTTTAATTAAACTCCCTCTCCTGCAAAAAGCAAATATATATAATAAAAACCCTTCAGTTCCTACTACATAGTACAATAAAACAAATGCTCAGAATAACCATGTCTCCTTAGATTTTAAGTTCAATCACCTCTTTGGAAGGAACTGAGTGGCCCTTGTTTTTTATCTGCATTTTTGGAAACCTTATATATGATTGTTTTACTAGTTCTAATTATTTCATTTTATATCACTTCATAGAAATTTTGCAACACATTGTGTGACAGGACCTGTGATTGATGTCATAGGGAACTTTCCAGTGAGAAACTCTCTCTACTGATAACTCTGTATTTGCTCTGTAATTAATGATTTTACAGAATTGACTAGGGTAATTGAGAGGTTAAAAAAAATCCTGTAGGATGCCATAGACAATATATATATATATATATCAGTTAGATTTGAGGCAAGATTTGAATCCACATCTTCCTGACTAAAGATCAGTTCTCTACTCCACCATGTTGCCACTCCCCATTCTTTTTATTCTTATTTGTCTTTTCTTGAGGCAGAATAAAATTCTACTAATATATATCCTATCAGTTACATAGCCATTCCTTCCAAAGCTTATCATCTACTTTGTTTTTAATTCTCTGATATAAAAAAATCTTGCTATGCATATTTTGGCCTCCTTGTATTATATATACTTACTAATAATTCTCTAGGTCAAAGGATTCGAACATTTCAGTGAATACCTTAGTATGATTCCAAACTGCTTTGTAGAATGAATGGACTAATTTACAGCTCCACCAATAATGTATTAATGTATATTAGAGTACATTAGTCAACACTGACTATTCTCATTTTTTGTCAGATTTGTTAATTTTCTAGATGTGATGTAAAAACTTCCAAGTAATTTTCATTTGTCCTCCTCTTCTGATAAATTATTTGGAATCATCTTACATACAGCTAGCAGTTTGCAATTCTGTTTAGAGAACTATCTGTTGGTATCCTTTTTTTTTTTTTTTTTTTTTTTGCTGAGGCAATTGGGGTTAAGGGACTTGCCCAGGGTCACACAGCCAGGAAGTGTTAAGTGTTTGAGGTCAAATTTGAACTCAGGTCCTCCTGACTTCAGGGCTGGTGTGCTCTATCCACTGAGCCACCTAGCTGCACGTGGTATCCTTTCTTTATCCACTGAGTAATGTTTCTTGCTCTGAGATGACCTTTTCTAATTGGGACAATTTATTGATGATAAGAAACAGAAAAAAATATAGTTGTATAAGAAACAGTAAAAAGGCAGCTCCACTCCTCAAAAAAAGAGCTCCATTTTAGAGTAAAGATGGTCCTCTTATTTTAAAAATTATGGATTTAACATAAAAATGAATATTTTCATATACAAAGAATAGAAAAATTCTTGGGTTTTTAAAAATTTTTACTTTTTAAAAAAACTAGATCTCCCCTATTTATTGCTATAAATGCAATAATTATGGCTACTCATGCCTAAGCCTGCTGCTATTCCTCAAGAAATCTTGTGAAGTAGGAGACAGCCTACGGAAAGGGTCAGCTCACTATGGGGAAAGGGACACAGCAGCCATCTCTTCCTCCTCCCAGAGTCCTTGAGAGACAGAGCTGATATCTGATATCTGATAGTTTATATATGATTGGCATGAGAAATTAAAATTGAAGAAAAGCAGAAAACTGATTGGAGGAAGGGGATTCTACCACAAGTTTTTCTAATAAAGGTCTCATTTCTTAAAAAATTAATAACGGATTCAAATTTATTTTTCAAAAAAGTCATTCCTCAATAAATGATTAAAGGAAATGAACAGGAAGTTTTCAGAAGAAAAAGTCAAAGCTATCTATAGTCATGTGAAATAGTATTTTAAATTAATATTGATTAGAGAAATGAAAATTAAAACCTCTCAGATACCACTACACACCTATCAAATTGGCTAATATCATAGAAAAGGAAAATTATAAATGTTATAGGAGATGTGATAAAATTGGGATGCTAATGAATTGTTGGTGGAGTTGTGAACTCATCCAACCATTCCGAGCATCAATTTGGAATTTAGAGAGGACTTTGGAACCATTCCCATGGGGCTATAAAACTGTACATACCTTTTGACCCACAATACCATTATTAGGTCTGTTTCCCAAAGAAATCAAAGAAAGAGAAATTACGTATATGTTCAAAAATATTTTTAGCAGTGCTTTTAGTGGTGACAAACAATTGGAAATTGAGGGGATGCTATAATTTCAGGGAAGGGCTTTAGGCCATTCTTTGTTACTTGCTAAGTGCAAAGAACAGAAAAGAAATGATTCGATATTGATTAAGTTGTGTTTCTATTCTCCAAGATAGCTTTAGAAGTTTAGAAGTTCGGTTTACTTACCAAAAACGTTCTGGTATATGATTGTAATATTGTGCCATAAGAAATGATGATTAGAATAATTAAAAAAAACCTGGGAAGACTTATATGAACTAATGCAAAGTGAAAAGAGCAGAACTGGGAAAACATTGTACATAGTAATAGCAATATTGTATAATGATCAATTGTAAATGACTTAACTATTCTCTTCAGTACAATAATCCAAGATAATGCTCAACCCTTATGATGAAAAATACTATCCATTTCCAGAGAAAGACCTGATGGAGTCTGAATTTAGATTGAAGCACACTTTTTTTCAAACTTTATTTTTCTTCAGTTTGAGGTTTGTTGGGATTGGGTTTTTGTATTTTGGGGTTTTTTTGATCTATTTTATTTCACAAAATAACTAATATGAAAATATATTTTCTATAGCTGCATATGTATAAAATCTATGTCAAATTGCTTGGCTTTTTGAAGACAAGGGAAGTGAAGGAGGGAGGGAATTTGGAAATCAAATTTTTAAAAATAAAAGTTTACACACGTAATTGGAAAAAATGCAAATTTTTTCAAAATTTAAGATTGAAAGCTAAGAAATGCTGACACTTTTTTTCACTATGAGACAATTCTGTATTGCCTATTCCACAAAAATGTGGATTTTTTAGAGATGAGTTATCACACAAAGCAGTTGATACACTGCTTTGGAACAAACAGTATGATTGGTCAATAAGCAGTTGGTGATTGAAACTGGAGCTCAGGATAGATTAGCAATTAATATATAGATTTGGAAGTCCTACATAAGAAATGAGAATTGATCGAGTTTGACTCTTAACCCTCTCACTATTCTCTCATAACAAAATGGTTGGTAAATAAGCCTTCCTGGTGGTGGCTGGTGGGTTCTATTATGGCTAGGGACGAAGAAGAGTCCAGGAGGTGAGGAGAGAAAGTAGTAGTATGTTTTTTGTCGCTTCTGAATCCATAATAAAACCCACTCCTAGGAGAATCTGTAAGTCATCTTTCTATTTAGCTGAAGCTTTTGTTTGTTTGTTTGTTTATGGATTCATTTATATGAATAT